>NC_092690.1:1161701-1461701 GCF_964275005.1 Diadema setosum
TGGTTGCCATTTTATCTACCCTTATTATTGTATTTCAACAGGATGCTCAAGTCATTCACGTGAAGTCAAATGAGTGAATACTTGTGTCGAGTTGCATTTTTTATTGCATCCGACTGACAAAATTGCTTTTCCTCGAAGTAAAGAAAGAACATTCGATTATTCAATAATTGACTACAAGCCATGATGAAGATGATCTGATGTTTCTAAAATCGTGTCCACCTCCAGAAATACCAAGCAGTATTATGCTTTTCTATTACAAGAACGAATGATGTGTTGTTATAATTCTTGATAATAAGACAGCAAGAAGAAAAACACAATGATAATATTCCTTATTAACAGTTGCAGTGTTTACAATAGAAGATAACGCTATTTGTTAAATTGTGATTCAATATTTTCCATATTGTTTTGTAAATACTTATCCTTATACAACAGTCTATTCAAAGGCAAAATAATCAATGAAATGAAAAACCGTCGTAAAAGATTTTAATTTCTTAATATAAAATTCGAATTAAGGTCATCCACTTGACAACATGACAAAAAGAAATCAGTTCAAAACAAGCATTACCCAATGTTAAACGGATGCACATCACTAGTTCAACATCCACGAGTCATACGGCCTACGAACTCTTCACCTGGAGAAAAAAAAAAAAGAAGGTAAATGAGACCGACTTTACATCACGTGGATAAAAGGGATAGTATAGTATTATTTGAGGTAAGGATTCAGCTTTAAACTCTTTGCGAGACAGTTAGAGAAAACACTTTATTGAATGTTAAGAAGCCACCAATTCCAAAAGTAATTAGGTCTTGAAATGACTGAGATAGCCAAAAACAAAGTTAAAAAAAATAATAAAAGGTGGGTCCCATCTTTTCTTACGATTGCTTTGTTTTGGATATCTCATCCGTTTCAAACCTAATTAGCATATACACAGTGAATTCCTCTTACAAGATGCTCTTTCATATTTCATAAGAGGTTTCTCAATTATCTAAAAAAAAAAAAAATGTTCTTTAAAAAAGTTGGAAACCTCAAATCCCATCTCAACCGAAACTGTACTACCCCTTTTAAGTATGCAACTTTGTGTCGGTCTCATGGGCCTCATTTTCTTGCATAACATGTCTAAATCAGGAACCATTCATATCAATAGTGATGCATGTGCCCCTATCTGTTTGTGTAACGTACTTCAGCTCTTTTGTCATTGCAATGAAATAACTCCTATGGCAATCAAAGTGCGTACGCCAAGCAGAGATTACTTCCTGATTACCAGGGGTATTACGAGTAATGGATGCCCTCCAGTAAAGGCATATTAAACCTCGCTTTATGGAAGACAGTGATTATGTTATCTATTAGCCCATTTAGTTTTAGGGACAAATATTTTGTAGTTTGATGTTGCACCTTTTATTGTTTTGCTACTTTTCATTGTTATTACTGCATTCTTATTATGACAGTTTCTCACATGGTTGTAGTTGTTTGTTTAGGATGCATAATTTTCAGCAGCTTTAAACGTACTCCTAAGGTCCAAACAAATTGTACGGGCGTTTCTTTATAAAGGGAAATCATTCTGCATTTGCTGATTACCGGCATGCTTAGAAACACAATTAAAGTGATGGAGCTAAATATGCAGTATAAGCCCAGTACTGGAGATTTGTATTTGAGCAGGGGTGTGGGATGAAACCTCCCTGATTTGCGAGAAATTCGAAGTGGTTGTGCTCCATGCATATTCCGGGCAAGGTAAAACATTTTCAATGGTTTAGTGTCGCATTGGCTTCCCTTGTCGTTTTCTATCAATCTTTTTTTTTCCCCCTGAGAACTGGTGCAATTTCACTCTGGCTTGCACCATCACTCACAGAGGAAGAAAATTGAGCCGGGATTAGCTAGAATCTGACATTGTATCCACAAGGTATGGTGCGCTGCGAAAACGTGAGATGAGATCGAACTTCCATCCATCCACTGTACCCGAGATTTCTCATGATTTACTGATCCATTCTCAGGTCGAATGGGTGGGAAATACGAGAGACAGGAGGGAAAAGGGGGAAGAGAAAGGAGATGGGGGGGGGGGATGGGGAGGCATATGAGTTGTGGAGAAAGGGGCAATTTTATTTCTGCTTAGACACCAGCGTCACACGCTTTCAATACGAGGCGGTATTATTGAAAACTGGCGTCATTGTTTGATTGGACATACGGATTGAAAGGGAATTGAAGGGGGGGGGGGAGGGGGCTTCCTGTGGTTGGCCCCAAAATGCCATGAAGAGATGGAGATCGCAGAGATGGAGATGATACAAAAAAAAAAAAAATCGCCTTAGTATGTCATCACCCCCTTTAGCTTCAGTAGAGCCATTTTATGCATGTCTTTGCGTCTAATATCTCCTGTAATCCCAACCGGAAAAGGATATGTTAAGAATAGAAAATCTGAAATACTGCAGCGCATTAGCAAAATCACAGAAATATCAAAAATTAGAGAAGCACTCTGAGAGCGCAGACCTCCGCCAAGCATGCAGCCCATTTCCACCCGCACTGATCTTGCTCTTCCACAGAGATCAGTGATTTCCAAACATACGTACAAGTACTGCATTGTGAGCTGAAAGCCGCCCGATTTCCCAATATGGAAGCCTTTGTTACGTCATAAACCCTCAGCTGCACAGCGCACCTCGCCCTAGCAGAAATTATAAAATGGGTTCAAGAACGTAGCCAATAGGAAGCGCTGAAATGAGTCACGTGGGCTTTGATTACTTTAGTACCATTGCACTGCAGTACCAGTGCGCACTCAATCAGTTGTTACAAGTGCGTCGCGCGCTACTATACGCGCTGTCAATACCTGTAAACAACTTCTAGTTCGGGCTGCGTATGCCGGCCGGCCTTTCTTGTGTGCATAGCATATTATGTGGCGTACGTATACAGTACTCGATACGTACAGTACTTACATATGTGCGGGATTTCCGAGTGCGACGTGCTTGACTCGACTCTCTCGAGCGAGTGCTACATGTAGCTGACTGGACTATTGACCCACAAAGGTACGTGAAAATGCTGTTAGTTTTCGACCCATTTTATAAAACAAATGATGCACAGGATTATTTCGTGGCGTTAGTGGAGACGCAGCTCACTCTCGGGTATTTACAATGTAGTGCAATATGCACTCGGCTTCGCCTCGTGCATGTTTCACAATTGTACATACCAAAGACGCTTAATAAATAAGACACGAAAGTGCGCGCTAATCCTGTACAAAACAAATGGACCACGCGCGGTCTTCAAGCGTATACGCACATCACCTGAGACGCGCTGCCTTGACGCTTGATAAACAACAGCAGCGGCTTCAGGGACAGCGCGTCTCAGGTGATGTGTGTCTTTGCCTGAGACGCGCTGTCTTTATAGATGTTGTTGTTGTTTATCAAACGTTTTGATTGTGAGATCATGTTGTTGCCAAATTTTTACCTCCACGAAATAATCCTTATTACTCTAAAATCTCGTTCTTTAAAATAATCCCCTTAATCGAAAAAAAAAGCTACGACTATAATTTTTAAATCTTTTTAAGATAATAAAGATACCACTACCTTTGGAAATGAATGATGTTCCTAGGTGTACTGAGTTTGTACTTAGCTCTCTATTGTATCGTCATGTAGGGTAGCCATTTTGTGTCCATTGTTATCGCGCGCCTTCGTATCTTATTATCTCTACTATCTTTGGTAAATACCCTCGAGTGCGCTACGCCTACACTAACGCACTCTATCCTGTGCATCATTTGTATACTAGAGCACGCGCTTTAGTGCGCGCATGCAAACCTCAAATACGCGCAGCCTAAACTCCCAAGTTCATTGACCCTACCTGCCAAAATATCAAAAATCCTTCATATATTACCAAAAAATTATCGGATCACTACCAAAAGTTAATCGTTTGTTACTTCTGTCATTTTCAAACTTTCCTGGGGCCCGTTGCATAAAACTCCAACCTGATTTTTTTCTGGTTGAAATCACAAAATTCTGGTTGGAAGCTCCCAACCAGAGTTTTTATGCAACGGATTTTACATTCTTAGATTAGCAACCTTAAAAAATTCAGGTTGGGCAAATCCCAACCAGAATTTTCTAAGGTTGCTAAAAAAGTTTTATGCAACGGGATCCTGCAAGTATCATTCCAAATCGTTAACTACTTTTTGAGTTATTTTGCACACGGACAAACAAACAAACAAACTAACTAACAAACACACCAACGGTAACGAAAATATAACCTCCCCCCTTGGCGGAGGTAATAACACCAAACAAACTAGAAATTGCAAAAAAAGAAAATGATATCCAGGGGGATGGGTGACTGTATATTTTATTCCTCATGTGCATGTTCGTATGTTACAGCATCCCAAATTGTTATATCACTTGGGAAATATGAAGACATTTTTTTTTTTTACTTAGATATAAAGCAGTGAGGTAAAATATTAAAAGATGAAAAAGAAATCACTGTTAATCAAGCTCTTGATTTATGCTGTTTCTACTGCTTGTCTCAGTTAGAATGGCTTACAAAGCTTGAAGAGGTAACGGCGTTAGAACAGACGAAAAAGGGTTCGCGCTTCCTGTAACCCCAAACTAAAAATGGCTGAAACAAACTGCTCTGGGAGACAAAGGGGGAAAACAAGAGTGTCATCAGGGCTGAGTATTCAGAGTGATTGTCACGTTGTGGGATGATTACAGTAATCACAGCTTCGGGACCAATGTGATGAATTAGCCTCATTTTACATGCCGTTACGAGCGTAGGCTATAGCCTGAACCCCCCCCCCCCAAAAAAAAAAGAAAAAAAAAGAAAAAAAAAAAGACAAGAGAGAGTATAGAATCGACGTTATAAGTAAAATCAACAATTCCTCCATGATCCACAACTGTGAAAAAAAAAGATGCGTCACTCACGTAGTCAGGTAACAACATTAAAATGTGAAATACATAATAAGACTTAAAGAGGAAAATCCAGTCCAAAAATAAGTTAGTCTGATAAAGAAAAGTAAAGTTTCATGAGTTCAACGGTAAAAATTTGACTGAAATCGGATGAAAAATAAGGAAGCTGCGACATTTTGAAGTTTTGATAATTTTCTCCAAAACAGTTCTTGTACAGTGGGTATGAATATGCCAAGAAGTTAATTAACCATGTTATACCCTCACAATTTTCCATGGATTGTGTTCAAAAAGGACAAAAATTCAATGTTTCTGTCATTGAAGTCTGAGACATGATGTTATTCCTGGATGAATGAATTCAGAATAGTGATCAGTTAGATATACGAGGATTTGAGCCTCTGGCATAATAGCGTTTGAATGAAAAAATGGAAATGTCAAAGTCGTATGTACAAACTATGGTAAGCTGTGAGGGAATGTAATGCTCTCTTTCCTATTTGCATATTCATATTGACTTTTCAACTGTTCCCCTCCCCCCAAAAAGAAATAGATAAATAAGAAATGTCATAACTTCCTTATTTTTCATCCGATTTTGATCGAGTTTATACCGTTGAACTCGTAATATTTTACTCTTTCTTATTAGACTAAATCATATTATTTTGCACTGGATTTCTCCTTTATTGAATAGTCACTTTGGTGAGTGATTGAATAAATAACAACCACAGATGAAATGTACATCCTTGATATGAAATCTTAAAAAAAAAAAGAAATCACAGACTGTTACAATCATTTATCTAGCTTGTTTGTTTTGTGAAGAAAATAAAAAGAAGAAAAGTAATAACTTGAGGACTAATCAACGAACATGGCACTATTGTTTATTTTCTACGAAATGGAGGCCTATGACTCCCCAATTAGGGAGATAGGCATTACCTCATCAAAACTTAATCTTACCTTCCCAGTCACCCGATTTAATTGTCTTCAATTTGTTTCATAATATTTTCATTGTAATATCGAATTACTTTATCATTGTGTAAGATTTAGTTTGGTAAGAGAGATCTCTTCGACTTCTTTTAAGGAGATTTCCCGATGATTTTCAGACGTGAGCATTTCTTTTTTCAAACTTGATTAAACTAGGTTTCCAAATTTTAATGACTGCAATGAGGAATGAAAATGTTTTTAAAATTCATTTATAAATAACGATGAACAAGGATGATGACTCAAGTAACAATATACTGTTTTCTTAGATTGGTTTGATTTTATTTCTGCTTTAAAAAAAAAGGTAATATAATGTCACAAATAATTTTCCAAAATTAATCACACATATGACAAAGTATGAAGATATTAAGTATAATCTTCTGTTGGATGCTAAAGGTTGCAAAACAAAAGAAGAATACATGATACATTTGAAAGTATAGTTCTTAAGCAAGAGTTATGGTAATGATATTACATTAGAAAATATTTGGAGTATTACTGTAGTATGAACCTCCAACGTCTTCATCCTTGTTCAGTGTATAATGATATGTTTTTGATTTTTCAGAGCTTTACGTCACATGCCCAAGGACCCAATAAATTATAAAAAAGGCATATAATCTAATAACAGTAATAATAGTAAAATATGGAGATGCCTATAATACATGGTACTAATGATTTATGTAGAGAGTCAACCATATGATGTGAAATTGCCTTATCTCAGACTTATGGCCTTATTTGCCCGCAGTCGAGCTCGTGTGATGTAGTCTCGTGGGCTGTATGGCTCTTGGGTGTCGGACTCGTGATGTACACCCAAGACATATTGGTAGATGCTGTATCAGTCTGAAAAAACATACATATAAATCACACAAACAAGAACAGAGGAAATTGCGAGACTCGTGGAGAATGGTTGCTTCTTGTGGTCATTGTCCCTCAATATTAATCTTCCGACATATAATGTTATTACCCTTTTTGACATGAGACTTTGAAGGCCAAGTGACTTTGAGGAATGTTTTACTTCCATGAAAACAAAAAAAAGAAGAAATGGATTAAACAATATAGACAATATTTCAATAAGTATCTTGAAAGGGTAAGAAAAGGTCACGAAGGTGTGTGTTCGTTCGTACACATTTTGCTTCTCAAAATCAAATAAAATCAAAATGAATTACATGGCTTTGACCACTTTAAACAAAACATAACCAAATAACACAGTAGCCATACAAAGGTGCAGTTTATACTACGTACAAAACAAAAATCTTTGTAAAACATTTATAGTTGCACATAACACAAAAAGGCAGTACACATAATAGGACCTAGAGGATTCAATAAGGAAGGAGGAGACCGATAGCATAAGCATGGCTTGACTGGGCTGATGGCCTAATTGGGAATATAACTCAGGTTTGCCTCTCTTGAAAAGTAGCTTTATGTGTTTTCTATTATAATATAACGCTTTAGACGAAAAGGAAGATGTGAGCAGGGAGGTGGACCTCCCTGACGTGAGTGAGTACTGTGCGTGTGCAGTAATAGGTGCGTTAAATGTTTGTGTTGGGGCCACAATAAAAATGTAGAACTATTCTTCTTATTGTGTGTGTGTGTGTGGGGGGGGGGGGGACAGGGGATTCTATAAATACGTTGTAAAAAAAAGAGAATGCAGTCATCCGTCTATGGATAGCTAAATGACATTCGGGCTGGATCTATTTTGTGCGCATGAAGTGTGACCAACGGGTTCCAAGGAGGAAATATATAGGCAGGGTATTCCTTAATGGCTTTTGATTGAACAGCTGTCAGCGGGGATGTCCAATTTGTATTGATCCATGTGTGGAAAGAAAAGAGATGGTGTATCTCTCGCCTACAGGGACACCCCATGTTGTGAAAGAAGAATTAAATCACTGCAATAGGAGCAGTGGGGGTAAAATCGTATACAGTGAAAACGAAAGAATGAACGTCTAACTTGAATCTGGTCTACAGTATACCATTTATGTCTTGCTATTTTTCTCTACCTCCCCCCCCCCCTCTCTCTCTCTCTCCCTCTTTCTCACTCTCTACGTCACAATAAAGCTCTGGATGCAAAACTCATGTAATCGGGGAGATTGGATGAAAAGGAAGATACACGGGCACAGGTGTCCATAGCAATCTTATCAAGACACTGATAGGTAGACTTGCCATACAATGCCATACGTCTCTCTGTCACACATGAACCATGTCTAACTTACTTTCACATATTCGCACATTATAACTAGGACTTCATGCACGAAAAAGAACCTGAGAATAATCTAGTTTTTGCTACTAATTTTGGTACATTGTACGACTTGACTCATCTTTCACCTGTACACTCGCATGGCGGCATAGCACGCTTTTAATTCGATTCGATTCGGTTCAATTCAAGCCACATTCACTTCCACTATTCATGCAGTAGAAATGGGCCTGCAAAATAGAACACATCAATGTATTGGTTGCATCTATAATAACATGTGTGTATAATTACGTGCAAGCGTGTGCGCGCGCGAGTAGGTTTGTGTGTTTCATTTATCTTAAGAACTATTAAGAAAGGAGGCCGGGCTATTTAGGTAGATGATCGCGACGAAAATTGGCACGCACATTGCCCATGACGTAATCGAAAGTACCATGAAGTTAATTTTTCAAAAAAAAATATATCATTTATGCCAAATTATACTAATCAGACAATTTGGTATAAATCACTAAATAAACCTCAAAACAGGGACATTTTTTTTTTTTTGTAAATATTCTCTTTAGTGCCCTTAACAAATATAAGTATTTAAGTATTCTTTGAATTTCTTATGCATTTCTTTGTTTTTTCGACTTGATGTTTTTCATTGTTTTTTCGATGAAATTTGTCCGCGATATTGTTCCAAACAGGAAAATACGTTATTAATTGATTTTAATCAATAAAATCCCCAGATAATCATGCTTTTATGAAATTTGCCTGTAAGCACAGTTTGCATTGAAATTGTACACAAATTCACGTTTTTGAGCAATTTTTGGTCTGACATGCATGTACATAGATTATTTATGCGCAACTTCGGAACTGTGCGCCTGAGCATCACAAATTTGCAGTCAAAAGATGCGGGAGACTCGAAAAAAAGTCATGAAACATTGCAGTGATAGCTTTTCGCGATAGCGATACACCTCGCGGAACGTCGAAGGGGGGGGGGGGGAGCCTCGGAACCCCCCCCCCCCCCCCAGCCTAGTTAGGGTTAAGAATCATTTTTATTTCATCAAAAGACCAACTGTACAAAACAGATAAGTTATTTAACTCGAGAGCACATCATATCACCCCAACGAATCTTGTTACATTTTGTCATAAAATAATGAAGCAGTTTGAATAGTACTTCAATCCTCTTTTCATTTTTTTTTTTTAAGAAATTTGAATTCATTTGATATTATCAAGGGATTATTGCTGTTATTCTTTCAAATCAAACCAGTTGGGAGGGATTCGGGCTGACTGGTGTCTTTCAGCTGATAATCTTGCTTTCTCAACAACATTTTGTATTTGTATTTGTATTTTTTTTTTTTTAACTCAAGCGTCAAAGCGCTATGAGAATGACATATCATTGTCATTGTGTGTGTGTGTGTGTGTGTGTGTGTGTGTGTGTGTGTGTGTGTATGTGACGTTTTGAACATATACCCCCAAGAGTATTTAGACACTAAGCAAATTTTGAACGCAGGACCTCTTCTTTACGAGATTGGAGCTGTATTTACGACACCACAGCCCCGATAGCTCTTTTGTCTTAAGGGACATTTCAGACGATTCATTTATGATTTCATATCAGGTGTATCATATTTCAATATCGTATAGAGTATAGATTTTGGGGAATTTTCTATTGTTCATTAGCAGATAAACCAGTGTTCTGAAAACCTCCATATGCATAAATGATTGAACAACAATGTTGATATAGGAGACCCAATTCCAGGAATGTGTAAAATATAGCAATGTAATGTCATTACAATGGCTATTGCTTTTCAACTTCACCTGTATAGAATTCATGCATGCTTTCTATTTTGTGATCTGCTCCCTTGGCAGCCCATTGTGCATTACTGTTCTTATTCCTCATCCAAATCACCCTGACTTCTGAAATTCGGTACCTAGTTGTATAACCAATTTATAAATTTTGAAATTCAAAAGTTAAGCAATCATCTGGGGTGTCTCCTTAAACTTTGTAGCAATATTCAAAGTTTGACTACAACTTGAAAACAACAGGAAACCTGTTATCTTCAGAAGACGCAACTGATACCATGGACACTGCTTTTTCTTGCCCCCATACTCCGTTTCTGGGGACAGGTAGTTATTGATCCGTTTTAATCGTGCTAAGAATCCTGATCTAAAGCTTATTCCGTGAATGCTTGGAAACAGCTGCCTTCGTTATTGATTATGTGTTATGAAGCAAAACACACAAGCAACAAAAACAACAACAAATTGTTTTGCAATAGAGGTCTTCTTATGAAGCAAAAAGGAATGAAAAAAATCCGGAAAACTTTAGCAGATGTAAATGAAATATCATTACGTCGAGATCCGTCAAGGAAGGAGGTTATATTTTTTTTTTTATCTTTTTCGCTTGTTTGTTTGTTTTTTTCTTTCTGTCTACAAGAAACAGATTATTAAATTTTGGTAGTGATCCGGCAATTTGGATGGATTTCATGAAGGATTTTCGATATTTTGGCAAGTAAGATCAATGACTTATGAAGTTCTAGCTGCTCATTTGGTTTGCATACGCGCACTAAGTGCGTGATCGGGCGAGGCACCGCTGGAAGCTAATGACGTACGGTTTAACTAAAGGTTTCTACATTGGGAAATCCGGCGTTTTTCAGCATGCATACGTGTGAGTGGAAGCCACAGATCTATACGATGAAAGAAAAGGATCAGTGGTGGAAATAAGCTGTTTGGCGGAGGTCTTCGCTCCTAGAGTGTTTCTCTAGTTATTTTGAAAATCTGCAATTTTACGAAGAGTGAAATTTCTATCGAGCTGGCCAATGAAGTTACCCTTAGAACCAAGACAATAGGAAATACAAATGTATTTGCACATTATGTCCGCATACGTTTGTTGCATGATTAGTTTTTAATAACCCAGTTCGCAAAAGATCGCCTCTGTTATGTATTGAGATGTTATTCATTCTTTTATCACGAAAGTTGCCCATAACTACCACAAAGCTTGCCTGATCCGAGCTTACCCGACCTATAAAAAAAAAAACAACTAATCGAATCCTTGCCTATGGAACTTTATAGGAGGAAATAGGTGAATGAAATGCCTACTTACCAGCATGATAAAGAGAGTCTGGCCAAATCGGTTTTCGGCTTATTAGTTTTGAAGCCTGTGATTGGTCAAAAGTGGTCCCGTGATCTTTGCGGAGCCATGTCGTTACCAAAGTGCGCTCATACGCAGTGCCCATTGTTCACTACCCCTTATTTTGGTAGGTTTTCATTATTACGTCTGAGCGTACACGCTTTCCCTGTAACGCGTAATACGCTGGGCAACGAAATGGCGTCCAAAGTACGAGTTGGCCAGACTCTCTTTATATACGGCACTGGATAACAGGGGCAGAGCGGGTTTATAGAGAGAGTTGCGACACTGGGGTACAAAGGTCACGTCAAATAGTTTCCCCTGGTCGTCGATGTCGACGAATTATTTCTACAGGGTATTTTCACATAGGCGCGCAGTACCATACAGACCCAGCGGCAGTGTGAGATACCAATTGCTTGCGACGGGAGTGTGACTTGTTGAGAAAAACTTGTTGAGAAAAAAATGTCCTGTTTTTTACGGCAATCATGTAACCTTAATGGAGTAGAGAAAGGAGTATTTGCTGTCGAAGTCGAGGAAACGGATGCAAACAAACGGTAAGGATGAAATTAATTGTTCAAAGTGGTTTTAACGCTCCTGGATGATGTTGATGGGCGAACGTCAAAATGTAAGGACGAAAATATTATGTAGTCCCACTCTTTTACATTTGTTGTTGTAATTCAAAATCCCGGGCTATTGGTCTTATTGTTGTTATGACGACCTTCGCGTAGAATCCATGCGCGGAGCGCGTAACTCTACTTTGCGCGAGCCACGGAGCAAAATAACAATAAGTGCATTGTTTGCGTCATAATGGTGTGCGCGGTTTTCTTATCGACATCAGCGATCGGGGGGGGGGGGAACTATTTTGGGGGGTTGACCAGTCAGCGCGAACTTCCGGTGTCGCAACTCTCTCTATCAACCCACTCTGAAAAGGGGCAGAGAGCGCCCTCACGGCCAGGGTTCTTGAATAGCTATCCCATAGGTCAATATAGGTCTCACACTTGTAAACAAAATAGACGAGCCCGAGCCCCATCACATATCCGTACCCAAGCTATAAAGGTTATTGGAGACAAAAGGCATACAAAGTACATACTTTCGTTCTAGAAGGCTGTTAAAGTAATAAGGTGTCGCCGGTGAGAGGGCTCCGTAAAAAGAAAAAAAGAAACAAAACAAGCAAACAAACAAATAAACAAGCTTACAAACAAAAATATAGAATCCGTTTGGTGAGCTGGACACATTTTCTTTTAAATCTCTAATAGGAGAAGAGTGGAGTAATGTTTTAGCAAAAAACTCACTGCAAATTCTAGGACAGGATTGAAACAAGTTGATCTAACGTAGATATGAAACATAAGAGACACATTGTCTTGCGTGTATTTTCTAATACGCGGATAATCACAGAGAGAGTCATTCACGCGTGTCAAACTGATGTCGTCAGGGTTCACTACTAAAACTTTTTCTTCTTTCTTTTGCAATGCTGCTGCCAATCTGTTCCCTGTGACGAACCTCTCCGCTTCGCAATTCACCCTATGACACAGACAAGACGTGTGTTTTACCAGAACAAGTCTATTCAAATTCAATCAGTTGCAATCAGAACAAGTCTGTTCGCTAAAAATAAAATTTGCTATATCTGTTCCTGACGCTCACAGATCCGCCGCACAGGGAGGGGGGGGGGGGGAAGGTACATTTGTAGGTGTTATGTCATAATCATTCTTTTCCAAAGCTAGTCTCCATTCTAAGCGTGAAGGGTAAGGTTTCCCTCGAGACTTCCTATTCTCCAGACCTTTCTTCGTCCTGACATTAGGTTGATTGTGCAGGACGTACCGGCCGCCGTAAGTCTAGCAGTGGGAATTGCGATGACAGGCGCCGTAAAAATCCAGCAACAGTAGCCATAAAATCCTGCTCGTCAACACCCCACAGGGATGTGACAAATGTCTTCGGAAACTACGGCTATCAACTATTGTGGAATTCTTTATGACTATTCCCAGTTTCCATCGATGGTGCATAAATCTGTGACAGTCACGAAGAGCAATTATTTCTCGCGGGTATTGACTCATTCCGGTTCACTGCTAATACTTCCCCTCATTCAATGTTCCTGCCATATTTCTCCTCCGTGGTGCCATTGAGTAGCAGCAAAGCCTAGTGCAGTCTCCCTGGATTGTGTCCACAGCCATAGCCAAGAGGTAGGGGTGGCAGGACAGGAAAAACTCCCTGTTCCCTTAAGCATCGAAGACGGGTGACCGACCTCAAACGACTGACGGATAATGCCAAAAAACCAAAATAGGCGACCAAAATCCCAGTTCTCCGAAAATAGCAGGAGATAGTAAAATAATAATGAAACAACACAACGCTAAATGTTCTGTACATGTTTCTTCGTATGGCAAACCACCTGTGCCGCTGTATCTCAATGTCCAGTAGAAGCAGCATAGACACACACAGGTGTGACAATTATCTCTCTAATAGACGATTGGCTGCCATGTGGGCAAATGACTGGCAAGTGCATCCCGTCTTTGAATAGTGTGGTATGAATAATTATGGAGTTTCATCACAAAACGATCTAAATCCATTCTTCGTAAGTTGAGATATTTGTGATTAAATCTGCTAAAAAAAAAACACACACACCTACAAACCAATAAGAAAATACAGTATATTTTTAATCAGAAGTCCTAGAATATTCCCTGTTTATGTTGCAAGCGAGGTATTACTGGAAAGGATTAATTTTGATGATGGACTTACTTTGAAATGTTTGAAAATGGCGCTTAGCTCATTTTAAGATGACAATCTTCGTATGCATCAACGCAAATGAATGCATACTAGAATGAAAAAAAAATCTGGAAGAGAGAGAGAGAGAGAGAGAGGGGTGGGGTATCACGCATATGACTCGATTCGATGGTAATGTAACCGTATTATTACTTAGATATTATTTAAAATGCATCACGTGTGCTAGGCTGACAGTGACCACCATTTCCTTAAGGTTACTCTATAAGTCACTGGCAAGTTAACGGTCGTCGCTTGTTTTTCGATTCTCGCAAGACTCTCAGAGGTATTATTAGCCACGTGACTGCGATTAAGGCTGGGTTGGCCGTTTCAAGCAACCCTCAGCAAAGAAATCTCAGTTCATCAGAATCATTCCCTCCTATCCAAGATACTGCAGTGCAATGTTGCATTGCACTGCTAAATGGGAAAAATTAATAAAATGGGCATAATGAAATTTGTAAAGGAGTGACTACTGCCCAAATTAGACCTAGCAACAGTTTATACTGGAGGTGAACAGCATACACAGAATATAATTTATGTTTACGTTGTCTGTTTCTGTTTGGCAGCAGCTTGGGAAATGGTTGGCGATAGTTCATTTTTTAATACATTTTAATCAATGCCAACTTGCTGATCTTTAACAGAGTCGAAAAGAAAAAGATATGAAAAAAGCCAAATTGATAACAACAAGCACAGACTTAGAACAAATTTAATTCGAAATACACAAATATTTGAAATTTAGAGTTGACCGGTGACAATTTGTTCCCTGAACATTAATACGTCACTCTATATTATAGACGATGTTTACGCCTGCTATAAGAGAAAAAAGACAATCACACTTGAAAATAGACAAACAAACAGACAGACAGACAGACAAACAAACAAGCGAAAACGAAAGATATTGATCAGCAGAATAAACAAAGAAACAAAAATCCCCTTTTCCTGCAATGGCAACTAACAGACAATCACCTAAAATTGCCAGAAATCTTAGAAAATTCGGCGACCGTCCTGCGGCACGTGACCAAGTAGTCTCTACGCTGCCTCTGATCTTGAACACGTCCGGTTGTTTCCCACTAGGCATTCGTTGCCAATTTAACATCCGTGTCAGACGTGCCGTAAGGATCATAGCACATATCCCAGTGGAACAAGCATCCCTCAAAGACATAAACATAAAAGAATGAGATTTAAGATAAAATTTACGAAATAGGAGATCTGAGAACACTGTCAGCCGGCGATGACACTCATTACACTGACTCCTGTTCAATTACGGTTGTCTGAAATGATGGCTGTATAAAAAAAAAAAAAAAATACTAAATGTCGATATTTCAAGTGCAATGTGGATACATCTATCTACTGGAATGTGCATGGGTACCCAGGATTGCAAACAACCAAAGACAACCACTGAAACAAAATGATGCTCCAACTTTGAGCCTTCAATTGGTTATTTATATTGGACATATATTATAAACAGCTGCAAGATCAAGTCAAACTACATCTCATAGTAAAGTCTGATTGAGAAACTCACTTGTCTCTCGCCACAACGTCGCAAAATAATAATCGTAACAAAAATATGAAAAAAAAAAGAGAGAGTCCTGAACATTACGTATGTCTAGTCCTCAGGCACTTGTGATCAGCACCTTTATTGTTATGTCACAATCGTTTCATGTTCATCTGCGCTCGAGATTAGATCAACTTGGCAAGAAGAAAGAAAAGATGGGGGAAAGATTACACCCCTCGGGCATTCCCCCTCTACATCATCCCTTACTCCCCGAAAAAAAAAAAGGCATCTCGCCTATATTGCTGGTTGGTAAATCTTTATTGTGTTCATCTGTGGTCAAATTTTGGCTTCCGCTGTTCAACAACACGAAGGAAGAAACTTTGTAAGAACCTTAGAAAGTCAAGACAATATCAGCATACGTCACACACCCTTCTTCTTTTGCTCTCAAAGGTAATATAATACTACTACTATAATATAACGAACGATGACACTCTTGTATATGATGATATAATTGTTTATGGTTTGGTTTATCTTTCAACGAAAATTGATTCGTTGATTGATGTGCGCACAAGCAAAGATATGGAATTCTAGCGAGCATTTATAATGGGATTCATTCAGAGATATTAAGTTGGGAAGATCAGTAAAAGTATTACTGAAAACCATTATATGAACCTCCCCCCATTCAGGGATTAGTTATTAGCTTTCATGCTATCAATTATAAATGAGTAAGTCAATTTTAATGAAGTATAACAATATTGACGACTTGGCAGGTTGATATATGTCAGAAAGAATCCAGCTTAGAAATTGTCTGAAGAAAATATGAATACGAAATTATAGGCAATACAAATGATGCCAGCAACAGCAACAGAACTAATAACACACACACACACACACACACACACACACACGCACACACACGCACGCACAAACCCATCATGCCCATGAACCATGGTGACATGAAACGTAAATAAGGAAGGCTTTAGATACCCAAAAGACACAATGAAGCAAGGCTTGTTTGCGTTCTATAAACTTTAATGGTCCTGTTTACCTTTGGGACCAGTGATAAAAAAAAATAAAAAATCAAGATATATCTTTTGATGAATATGTTTAGGTCAGTTGTATCACAAAACATCCTCCAATATATATTTTTTGTTTTTGCAATAAATCCTAAAGTATAAGGAGATATCACTATTTTTTCATTAAACCACAAATAGAGACGGTTTAATCTGGAAACATTTTTATTATAACTATTGTTCACACTTTGCATATTTCACAATACTCAGCATTAATTATACTGGTTCAAATTTTTGAGTTGGTTGTTTCTTTCCATAGCTCACATTTAAGAACTATTTTGATGCACTAATGTTTGTTTGCAAATGGTAAATTATGCCTTTAAGGACAAATAATCGATAATAACAGTAGGCAAATAGCTGCAATGTGAGCATATCACATTCATATTTTCTTGCATCGACATGGTGTCATATGACTTCATTCTGTTTGTTTGTGATTTGGCCATGTTCGTTTTTCCCCGCTTTCTTTAGAGCAGTCCGAGAGTCCGTATCCACTAACCGTTTTTGCTCTAAAACACTTTAAACGATATGTTATTGGCTCACAATGTGCGTAGTTCCACAGAGACAGTAACCATTGCTGCAACAGTGTGTTTATTGGTGAGTGCTATACAATATTTGAAATTTAGGAATGAAAGTAATGAGCATAATTCTATCGATTTGATTTGATTTGATGTACTTATTCACCATAAATTCATGCAAAAAGAGTACAGTAAAAATGTGACAGGCAATATACAGAATCAACAGAAGTATATATACTTTAAAATTTGATATTCATTAATTATATCAAAAGGAGAATGGAAGAAAGAAAAAACAAACACACAAGCAATGAGTATGTACGGAAGGATCGCCCATTCAGCTCTGTCTACGAAGAAATGGCTGTTCTTCCATGGGGACCTGACATGAAATCAGTATTAGGATAAAAAGATTCAAATTGTGAAATTGTAAACTATATGGCTGATAACGGAAAAACAAAACAAAACGTATCTTGGATGAACTCGGTATATTGTTAGAAAAGGAACAACCTTATTCATTGTGTGACAGAAATGTTGAGAGCGCCGTAATAATTATACTGAGCAGGGCTGGGAATTTTAAGCACACTGTCGAATCTGTCAGATGGGTTCGTCCTTGGGCAATATAGGAAAAGTTGGTTTATCCACAGCGTCCCTTGCTTGTGACCCAGGTGTATGTGTAAAAATGGCTATGAGAATATTTTTTTTTAATCATTATGATCATTTTTATTATGATTATTAAGGTCAAATAGGCGCGACGTACGTTCTTTCATCATCTTATGACATTTATCAAGCTAATTGCAAATAGGAGAGGATTTTGGCATTTCGCTGTCTAGCTTATTTTAGTAATATCTTATTACCCCGCTGGAAAGGACACAGTGTGCCACAGTGTGAGAAACACAGTGTAAACACAATGTGAACACAATGTTAACAGATTGTGAACACAGCGTAAAATCTATTCACACTGTTAAAATGCTCTGTTAAATTCCAGCGGTTTAGTGGTGTGAACACATTGTGAATCACCATTTCACAGTGTGACACAGATCATTATCACGTGAACACACTGTGAAATCCAAACACAGTGTGAAATCATCTCCACTGTGTTAAATTGGAGCGTTTTCATAAAGTTGACAATGTGACCACACTGTGAACACACTGTGGGACCCTGCGTGCTTTCCAATAGGAGATGGGAGATATTAACGATCACGGCTCCTCATTAGGAACATTAATTATTTTTTTTCATGGCATATACTGATATAGCTATCTCGTTTTATCCCAAACCCCGCTTTTCTCGCCTCGATCACCCTATCTTCAGGCACTGTAACATGCTACAGTGAGTGAGGAAGCTGGACATTTGCAGTTCCATTAAATCCGACCGACCTTTGCGTCCTGTATTTATGTAAATGAGTCATTTAATGTTTTCACTTTGCTCCATTTCAGACAGGCATATGTCGAGGAAAGCGATTCCCAGCTTTTCTGCGAGGTCTTTTCACCCAGAGTCACTGGGCTTGAAGGAAACGTGAGAGTTTGCAAGCTTTCTTTGCTCCATGCTATTAACTTACCTGTCATGGGTGACATCAGATAAAAAGGAGAGATTTAAATGAAGAGAGAGAGAGAGAGTGAGTGAAAGGGAGAGGGAGAGTGAAAAACAGACGAAAGAAGGAGGAAAGAGTGAGAAGATAGAGGATGGAGTGGAGGGAAGGAGAGAGAGAGAGAGAGAGAGAGAGAGAGAGCGATAAAAAAGGCTAAGAGAGAAATGAAAATAGCCCCTTTGAAGAAAAATATCGGGTTCGTCGAGTATTTTCAAGTCTGCACGTGCCCGAAACATGGACACGCCTACTCACACATGCCCCCATATGCTGTAAATTCGTACACTTCATCACCATACTCCCGTGCATGTGCTGGTTTAATATCATCTCCAGGGTCTAGAATACTCCTCGTTAATTGAGGGTACATGTTGTTGTTGTTGTTGTTGTTCCTGAAGTCAACGCAATATAGCGGGTCATGTAATGAATTTAATAGTACTGACCGTCAAATCTGTGAATGTTTTACCTTTTTAGAATCTTTTCTTTATTATTTTTTCAGACTTTTCCTCAAGGGAATTTCAAAATGGAAAAATGTAAGTAGATCAATGTTTCGAAACCGCATGACGTTTTCGAGGAGACTGGATATATCTATGGCCGCCCGGCTCAAAACCCACCAAGAAAAAGTCGCAGATTTAAACTTTCTGTTATGGAATAAAACAGTTGTTTGGGTTCACCAACTCATATTTTAAAAGTTTATCTTACCTGAGAAAGTAATCAAAACTTGGCACCTCATCACCTTTGCACATAATCATACCTCTGCACAGCACGCCTGACTGACTCTTATCTTTGAATCATCTTTTCTCCATTTTCTTTTATTAAAACTAAACCTCCTACCTCTTTCTTATTTCAATCACTTTTCGAGTAGGGTAGAATGGTCCAATTTTAACAAGGTACATCATTAACAGCTTGAAAGCATTTCAAAACTTACTCTTTTGAACGGTGAATAACAGTTAAGGAAACTAATAATTTTGACCTACTTTTTGTGGGTTTTTGTGCTGGGCTGTCACACGCACACACACAGACAGACACATACGCGGACACACACATACACTCAAGCATATTATATATATATATATATATATATATATATATATATATATATATATTATATATTATATAATATGTCTGTACGTGTGTATGCGTGTTTGTTTGTTTGTGTGTGTGTTTGCGTGTGTACACGCGCATTTGTGGGTTTACATATGATAAAGACAGGGACCTGTAATCGAGCTGCACTAACATTAAACGTTAAGGTAAGGTGGAGTAAGGTCATAGATCCTATAACTTTACGTAAGTAGATAACACCACCATGATAATTATTGTCATCGCTAGATTATCCTTTTTATTACAACCAGCGGCGAACTCTAAATCCCCTTCAAACTACCAAAATAGTACCACCAATGATTTTAATTCTTTTCTCTCCGCTCTATCGCCGATAGTCTTGATTATTAGTCGCTGCTGTTTGATACTCCCTGTGGCGTAACTTTCAGAGAGAGAGGTGTATTCTTTGTTGATGTCTGTGTGGCTGAATTCAAAACACATATCATTTGTTGGAGCTGCTGCTGCTGCCAGTACAAGCATTATTTTTGCAGTGACTCACTCCAGGAGAGAAAGAGATTTAGCGAGAGAGAGAGAGAGAGAGAGAGAGAGGCAGGGAAGGGTAATGGGATGGGTATTGGAAGAATCAATAAGTATGGGAGCGATCGAATGAAGTGATTGATAACACACGCTTTACGTATACGTCAGGCTGTGATATCACAGGGTATGTAAGGAAGAAGCGGAAGTTGATGTGCTGGATGGAGTGTATGAAAAACATTGATAGTATTTTCTTCTTTTTTTGTTTCTTTTTCCGTTTAAGGGGAAATGATCAGTATATCAGACGAACTTTTATGTGTGTGTGTGTGTGTGTGTGTGTGTGTTCCGCATGTGTATGAAAAATTGTTGAGAAGTTTTGAAGACATTATCGACTTTAATATGAGTGTGTTAATTAGAGAAAAAGGATGGCGCTTCCATCACATCAATTTTAATTGTGTTTGTTTGTTGTTGTTTATTCATTAGATGACATGATCACAGTAATAACATTGGCTTAGAGAAATACGTGTTTACTATTTGTCACACCGTTGTCAAAATATGTGACCAAGCATCACAAAGCCACAAAAAGTCGCCATAAACAAAGTTTCCTTTCGAGGACAGATTCTGAAAGAGCAGACTTTAAGATTGGAAATGGACTCTCAATTCTTTTCTATCTATCTAAATAATAGAAAAACCACACTCTAGGATATTGTGTATAGGAAATTATGCAAACACAGAACAGCTTTTATCTGCTTAATATGGAGATTGGATTAAAGAGACCTACGGACTATGTTGATCTTCATACCATCCAGATAATATCTTCTGCTCACTCTTTTTTTTTTTAAGAAATTTCTTCCCGTATTCTTTCTGTACTTTTATGTACTAACCTCTCATTCTATGTATTCGTTCACCTTTTGGTCATGTGGGAAATAAACAAAATCGTATTTACGTATTATAGTCCATGTATTATTTGCACTCGAAGTTGACTTTTACGTTTCCTTTATGAATAATCTTAAAGTGTTAAATGTTATTTTGGTCGTAAGAACTATACATATTTTTCATATCATAATTATCATTATAAACGAAACTCAGGAAACACTTCTCGTCCTTTCCTGGCCTCAAAGATCACATTCTAAACTCTTACACCTGCTAAAAAAACATGATATAATATAATATAATATAATATAATATAATATAATATAATATAATATAACATAATGTAATATAATATAACACAATACAATTTAATATATAATACATAACGGCGAAACACTAATGAAAAGAACACCAAAAAATTAAGAACCACAAAAGTTTAAAAGGTAAATCAAAAATGTTCTTTCATCTACGCCTTGAGCAGTTCTCCATTTATTTTTTACACAGACATTCAACAATTTTCATTTTTTTTTCAGAAAACTTTATACAATTCTGCAATTTTACAATTCGGATTCTTTGTTTGTATTTTTTGTCTACATAATTGTTCGCTGATACACTTCCCTTATTTGTTAGATGATATTAACAGAGCCCATATCACAGCAATAAACATCTGAATTCCATGTAAACTGCATGAACGCATAAGCTGCATTTTGCTTTATAACGAACACACTGTATCGTGCCGTCAACACTAACTTACGCAAGGGATTTGTATGAAGAACATGTTATTATGACGTTGAAAGATGTCACTGTTGACATGGAAACGTAGCGGCATTGCTTACGGGAACCGACTTTAGCCTGTGTTAACGCTATCTGAAAGGACGATGAGTTGTTATGAAAGGGTTAATCCACCAGTTTGGCTCTCTCCTGAAATCATGAGAAACCCTTCAAAACATTGCGTCAAATGACGGGTTTTGAACGTAGATGGGGAAAAAAAACATACCCCCAATAAAAAAAACAAAACAAAAACAAAATACGTAAGAACACAAACGTAGTCCCCTGCTCCCAGTTTTCTTACTCTTTGTCCTCTTTTCCTCTCTCCCTCTCTCTCTCTCTCTCTCTTTATTTGTCTCTTTTCTGTCTCTATCTCCTTGGAGGAGAGTTTCAAAAAAAAGTATTTATCAGAATCAAAAATATTGACATGCCGGAGGAGAGAAAGCTCAGACCGAGTACCAACAAATTACACATACCGGAATTGACCGCAGGGCTAACACAGCCCGTATGGAGAACGGGTTAACGATTTACCTTCAGGGTTTGAAGAATAACTACCATGCACTACATGCTGGGGTTGGTGTTTTTAGGAAGCCTGAATCAAACAAAGTAAATGATAGAAATCCCCCTTTACAAAAAAAGATGGATAAAGCTATCGAGAAAGTATCTCAACCTTTTCGTTGCACAATGTTTGATGAAATGGAAGTACTGGTCACAATAATCAATCTAGACAAAGTGCATTTATCTGCTAGGTTTTCCTTTGACCAGCCGTGTAGAACTAATTAAATCATCACGTAGTCCTGTTGATCCGACTTGTAAAGTAATCAAAAGGAAAATAGAGTACTCACAATTGTATCAAACAGTTACGAGGTGTTGCGTTGTAGCAGCTTTATCGTTTCGATGATTTCTTTCTTTTTTTAAGGGGGGGGGGCTGTAATTGGTACATGATCTCTTCCTTTTCCAATGAGTCAAATGTGCAAAAATTCAGCGCGTATGCACGGAAAGGAAAAATGAAGGTGGCACACATGAGGGTTAAAGACAAACAAAAATAAGAGACGGAAGATGATGATATCATTTGAAATTTTGATATACACAAATCATTTAGGTATTGATTATTTGAGAGGAAGAGGGAATTGCCCTTGGCTACCGACAGTTGCTATTATTATTATTATCTTTTTTTTATCACATGGACTCTAATCTGTGGAGGCACACCAACACGTATTCATTCTATTTCATGTTGCCTCGGAAATGCATACAAGTGTAATCCTGTGCAGTGCAAGATTACCCTTTTAATGTCAGAAATAATGTATATCAATAGTCTCCTTTAGACGCCAAGTGTCCATTGCTTTTATAAACATACATTGTAAGCAAAATCTTAAATAGTCTTATAATAGTAGTAACTTGTAGTTCATAGCTCATCTTCAGGTATAGTAATTCAGAAACACTGTGTCTTCCTATTAAAGGAGACACTTTCTCTCTAGTGTAAAGTTAAGTGCTATTTTATTTAATCAGTCGATGCGGTCTATTTTTGCCTCCTATCTTCTTTCTTCTTCTCCAATGCCATGTCTGAAGTCTAAAGAAACTCCATATCTCGTACAGCCAGAGAATGTTGCGAATCTATGAAGCAATCTTTAAAACTGGACATATACACCACGTGTGTAACCTAGATTGATGCCTGAGAGCAGAAATCAGGAGAGGCAAGAGAAAGAGGGGGAGAAGGAGAGGGATAGAGGAGGGCAGGGGGGGGGGGAGAAGAGGTATCCATGCAAGCTATTGTAATGCATGGTAAAGTTCGACCAAGTTAGTGCTCCACTATGGATACTGTAAACAGTTATGCTGCTCCCGTTTGGTCAAGTTAGCGCAAGGATTGAGAGCGGGGACTTGAGCAGACGGGTATCTGCAGCCAAATCTCCGCGGAGCCATCTTGAGAATAACGTGACGAAAATTATTTCACTCCCCGCCGGGACATCTTGACAGTGATCTGGCGATCTTCTAGCCTCTGCTACAGGCGTTATATCTATTTGAATTTTTTATTTATATGATTATTTATTTAGTTATTTGTTTGTTTATTCATTTACTTACTTAATTACTTATTTATTTATCTATTAACTGGTTTATTTATATATCTATTGTTTTATGGATTTATTCATCTATATTTATCCATCCGTTGTTGTTGTTGTTGGTTTGTCAAGAATTGGCAGAAGGTCGATACACAACAGCGATATGCCAAACCCAGCCAGATGGAGTTTCGAGATCTTCTGATCCGATACCTTATTTCTTGTTTTAGTTTTACTTGCAAGCCTTTGAATGATCACTCTCTTTCTGTTGTTGCAAGAATTAAAATATACCAATACGTTTATGTTCGAAGAAACTGAACGATTGTTCATATCGAATCCAAAGCCAAATCTAGGATTTGTTTTTCCATTTTAAAAGGGTATACCAGACCAGATATATTCAATCTGTTAAGAAAAAAAAAATACAGGCAATTTAGACCAGTGAGATTTTGATCATAAGACAAAGTAGGAAATCATTATATTGTGACGTGTTGCTAATTTCCATAAAATGGAATCTTGAAATAGTCAAAATAATAATTACGTCTAATCTGACGAGCTTTTTTTTTTTTTTCCTTCTTCAGGGCATTTATATACCACAGTCTCATTTTCCGTATGTGCTTATTATTTTATACTTATTCAGGCGGGAATATTATTGGATTTTTGCCATTTTACAGCACAAAAACGAAGTCACTCATTTGCATAGTCATATCAACTCTTTGTAGAAAAACAAAAAAAAAAAAAACCTGATAACTTTTATGATTTCGTAACTTCCCTAACTTTTAACTCAGTTTGATCCTTTTTTCTTTGACTGTGGCACTTGTAAACTGCTACCGTCTCTTTTAAGACAGATTTAAAACTAGTCTCCCGTTCCCCTTTAAGAGGCAAAATAGTCATTAAAGGCGATGGATGGATTAGACTCTTTCCAGGCTGAAAATGACAGTCACAATCACGAGTTTCAAAAGGTCTTTACGTTAACGCTTAAGGCCCTGCTCACGATTTGTCTGTGCTAATCAAAATGAGGGGTCTTGGAAGAAGGCTAGCAATCTCTCTCGTCCTGTTGTTCTTGCCTCCCATCGTGCGCAAAGCATCGCTTGAAAAAAAGAAAAGAAAAAGGAAAGCAGCGGGGGCAAAAAAATTACTGGAATGAGAATGAGTCCTGATGGCATGTTTTCTTAAGTTGCCTGTCACTTTGCAGACACCATACAATGGACTTCATGGGCACAAAAGTTTAGTAATGGAGGTGTACAATATCAATTATAAATGACGGCGAAGCAGCATCAAAGGCGATACTATGTCGTTAATGGAATGCAAACCCTCCCCGGTATTCCAGTACAAAGCGAAAATAGACATGCGTAATTGTCAACGTTTTTGCAATTGAAATATATATATATATATATATATATATATATATCTATATATATATGTATATATATATATATATATATATATATGCATAATATGTTACATATATACACGCAATTACTCTCTTCCATTATTTCATTTCCTGATACAGTCCAAAAAGTTGTAAACCTGCCATAGCGATCATCGTCTATAGCGACCACCTGCATGCCTTACACGACTCCTAACGCCCAAAGGCAACTCCCTTGGGTGGTCGCTATAGGCAGGTTTCACTGCACCGCACATTCTTCCTGGTTATTTGCACCCCTCCCCCTTGGAATACACATACTTGCGTGAGAACGTTCCAATTATTTATGGTATTTCTGTAATTTTCCGTGACGTGCATATCGCTTTCCTTTCCAATATTAGAATAACAACCCTGGGTTTTAGAAGGGATAACAGTTGTAAGAACAGAAACAATAAGAATACTTTCAGGAGTTAATGTATCCCAGGTTGAAAGTATGACAGTTCGTGAGACGCGGAATTTGAGTAGCATTACGAGAAAAGAGTATTTTCAAACAGAGGTCTTAGTTATCACCATTGTATTCATGTAAAATATCAATACAACGAAATCTTAATGAAAAAAACAAAAAACAAAAAACAAACATGAGTATAATAGACAAACAAAGCACGTGTATTTCCAGCAAGTTATGCAGGTCCAGAGTTTTGTTAATGCACAAGCTTCCATTTGTTTACATTATTTTGTCCTTAACCCTTTCTCTGCCACGTTATGTTCTTTGCTTTGTGTGTAAAATTTGTGCACATTGGACTCATTGGCACAGAAAGGCTTAAAGGCGAACATCAAACCAGTTAAAAGTTAGTATGAAAAAAGGAGTGAAAATCACGATAATTACTGTTAAAAAGTTATCCTAATGTGATAAAAACTATAGGGATGTTATAAATCAAATTTCTCTAACTTTGGCAAAACAACAGTTCTTCGACAGTTCTCGTGAATATGAGAAGGAGTAAGCTGATGATGTCCTCATCTTGCAATTTTCAATATATCGCATACTCCACATCCCACTATCGCATAAAAATATAAATCAAATACCTTCTTGATATCATGGTTGAATAATTTCAAAATTAGATCGTAATGATTTGTCAGACATGAGATTGATGCAGTAAGAAGGAAATGGAACTTTAAGGTTTTGTGTTAAGATCTTACGACAAATTGCCAGGCGATTGCATTAACAACTCACCATCTGTGTAACTGTTTGGGAAATGTTTTTTTTTTTATGTGGGAGATTAAATAATTTCATAACTTCCTTAATTTTTGTTCAAATTTGGTCAAAGTTTCATCGACGTGCTCATTACATTTTGCTCCTTCTGACTAAACATCCAACATGTCCGAGACTCCCTTTTAAGAGAAGACAAAGGAAACCCAAGGGATATTACAACTCGATACTTGGCAATACCCATGAACCAACATATATCGACCCTCTTTAATGAAACTCATTTGGTTCACTCCCAATTTGGTGTACTCTGATGAAAAGCGAATAACGAAATGTCAATTTGATGTTCCATCGTACGATGCGGTCTCTTGGTGATTCTCGGAATCTCTGGAGCCTTACAATTTCGTTAAATCTTTCACCTCCCTTTATTGAAACTGAATATCCCTCAAATTGATGCATTTCCATTGCAGGCATTGAAAATTTAATATTGTCCTTCATCCATAGATTGGGGGGACACATTCACTAATTCAATTGCAACATTGTTTAAATAATTAGCGGGAAAAGGAGATTTGAATGAAACCTTTCACAGAAGTGAGAAACAGCAACATAATTAAACAAAAACAACAGGAGCAAAGAAAAAGGATGGGAAAAGAAAAGCAGCAACATAAAGACTCTAATACGGAGTGTCTTCATATTTTATAACAACTTCCCAGCTCGGTGGTATCAATTGTTTCTAACCCTATGACCCAAACAATGACAAAATCGTATTAACTTTAGTGTTTCTTTACTTCGTCGTGTATTAATTATCCTTTAGAATAGACAAAAAGTGGGAGAAATGAGCATTAAGGAATTTAAAGCTCTCCGCCCTCTACTTTTAAAGGTATAAAACACGCATTAGAAGACGTTTAAAAACTAAATGGCAACATTTTGAAAGGGATTTTTAAGTTTATTGTAAGCACAGTGACTCACTTTAAACATAGATGGAACTAGAAGTTGTTAGATAAAATCCATTGCAAACGTTTGAAAGGGAATACGTAGTTAACTTGAATATATCCGCACTCATTGGCAACATTCTACTTTTTATTAATAGTAGATTAAAACATTGGATGTAATTATTGCCGATTTGTTTCAAAGCGGCTTTACCGAGATTTTAAGGCACACTTTCGCAGGTGGGGCCTGTATTGTGGCGGAGAAAAATCTTTGACCTACGAAGCTGTGTACTGACATTCTGTTTAATTTCCCTAAGCTGTTTGCATTTGTTTTATTTGTACTAAAAACTATGTGTCGATATATTGTTTGTCATAAATGACTTGTACATAATTATATCTGATGTAACGGAATTAAGCAGCAATAAATTAAATCAAATCAAATCATAATCAAATCAAATTGTAATATCAATATAATTTTAATTGCTTTCTGAGTACTTAGAATTCGATTTCATATTTACAAATGCCAAAGTCAGACAAAAAAATATAATAGGGTATACCATCAAATTACACTCAAGTCAATTTTTTCTATCCACCAAGCACATGAATTTAGACCAACACACACACACACACACACACACACACACAAACACATGTAAATCATGAATGCTTTTTTATAATCTTTAATGATACATGGACATTCAGGGATTTCCCCCAGTACATCAGAGTACTTCACGAGAAGGTTGGTTGGGATTCCGTTAAGCACTAAAGACCGTAACTTGTAACACCCTATGACTGTCGCTGGTGAATATTACTGGATTTAAATGCACGGTAGAAAGTTTTAGCTCCGTCTTGATTTTGTAGCAAAAATAGAAATAACACACACGCAAAAAAGAAAAAAAAAACTGCTCTTCGAGAGCTTTTTTTTTTAACTTGACAATAATTATTCATGAGCGGGTTCTCAAGTACTGCTGATGTGGCAAAATTGAAGTTGAACACTTCTAAATCCGAAGAAAAACCGATGCTAGATGTAGCGTAAGACAAAGGTTTAGACAACGTTTTTATTTTTTAAGAACTGCTGACAGAATATATGCTGCCTTCCCTTGCGACTAGAGACGGTAAATTATTGATACACCTCCTTTCACGTAAGCTGGGTCAGGTGAAGTCTAGTTTTGTTTTATTTCTAGGCGACTTTGAAATCGCCATCGTTTTATTACATTACATTTTTGCATGTTCCAGCAGCAATCGAGGCACTCACCAGACTGACATCTCTCTTCAAAATTTATATGTGTGTGTGTGTATATATATATATGTATGTATATACATATATATATATATATATATATATATATATATATATATATATATATATAATATAATAATGTATATATATAATGAATCGTTGGCATGGTAGGAAGCAAATTTACGAATTCGCTTGAAGCACTTACACGAAATCTGTCATTTTACAAATCTACAAACAACTTACAAACAGCATTGAAACAATCATCGGTCGCTGGGGATTATGCTGATAACATATTTATTTTTTTTTTTGTGGAGTCAAAATAATAATGAAAAAAGATGACAATCAATGACGTCATGTCCCCACCGTCATAATCATACATTCAAGGATGATAATAAAATTGAGCAATGGTGGAAGGAGTGGAATTATACAATAACAACTAGTAGTGAATAATTCAATTGAAGAACTAAAAAAAAAGTAAGTCAAACAATGGAAAGCAAATAAAAAAAAAACCTGTTTGAAATTGAAGGCGCAGGCATCATATTTATTAGTTCTTATGCTAAATTTCTGGTGTTTGATATTTGATATCTTTAAGTAATATATTCTGTAATAATGTGTGGTAATAAATGCGCACGCATTAACAATAACATTTTCGTGAAACACAAAATGAAACGTTTTTTTTAATGAAATTTCCATGAATAGTGAAAGAATTCGCTTGACATTTACAAAATAAAAACAAAAGCAAAGTATTCGACGTATTGACGATCGTCCAATTACTGAGGCTGAGTCTCAGCGAGCGGTGGCTTGTCGAATGTGGTTATTTGCCAATCGATTCAAGTGGACTATTAAGCTGCGATCGTGGAACAGCTTATTGAAATGGGATTGCTGTTCTTCCAGTAGGCGTTCCAGCAACACGGGGAGCAAATTATCCAACACTACAAGGGTCAGAATCGTCGAGACCTGAGGAGAATATATCTCAGTGCATGGCGATATGTAAGGATATAGCGGGAAGAGAAATTGAAGTGCGTAGCTTTGTTGATTTGACCGTACCGACTGCATATTTGTGTGCATGTCATTTCAAATTAGGTATTGTCATTTTGATGACACCACATCTGGCATTGCCTGAATCAAAAACTCCTCGGTATGCTATATTCTGAAGGTATTCTAGGTTTCGAAAAGCACGTTCTTAAAAACAGACATTGTAGCCATATGTTACATGCATACTTCACATAAGTGAATCATATTTCAAACGTGTCTGCCAGTTGGAGAAGTAGGAAATAATAACACTGCGTCAAAAGACCAAAAAAAAAAATGAATATGTAATATATATATATATATATATATATATATATATATATTGTTTCTGGAAGTTGAAAGGATTAAAAAAAACGGGAAAAAATTAAGTATCATTATTTGTGTTGACCAATTTACATTGTATTGGTTTCGCAAGTCCAGTTATTATGCTGAGAAATACAGGACAAAAAAAGCTCAGTAAAACAGATAATGATTATTTACAAGAGTATAATAGATATTGCGTATCCATCAAAATCGGCAAAGTGAAAATACTTAAAAAAATGGAACCACGTCAGTTTCACTTTGCAAAAATTAATGGATATTGTTTCACGAAAAAAGAGAGATAATATTGAAGATGATGTCTATTATTGCCTTAAGTGATTCTTGAACTTTCTAAGGATCGTATCGTAGGAATATGTGACGTACGTACTCCGTGTACTGTCCGTTCTAAAAAAAAAAGTCATGTGTTTCACATGAAAAAAACAAACAAACCAAAACACGGAAAAGGGATCGATTATAGCACAACGATTGGCACAAAAATATTTGATTACCGCGATATGATCTTTAACTAAAGTAATGATGATAGCTTTACAAAGGCATTATAAGTACTGCAAATCAGTCATCATAACAGCCTATTCAACGTATCATAAAATACAAAATTGCCCGTTTAGCTACCCATCAAATCACAACGTGGATTTCGATACATAAATTTAAAGGCTAGATTTGATTGGATTGATCTAATTTATTGGTTTCTGTGTTATCATTGTACGTGCACATACATTGGTGCCACACATATACATAAACATAAAAATAGATCGTAATATCCTCTCTGTGACTTACAATCTGCATGCATGTGCACCGTATTGTGAGAAGACGACGCATATTGCAACGTAATGAGCCATTCTCGCTCATGTTTGAAATCTACTTATCACAATCTACTTGCAACCTGGGCCCATATCTACTATGAAGCTGTCCGCTGCATTTCTAATTATCACACTATGACATAAAGAAATATTTAAGCTTAAAATAGTATACAACCTGTCATAATAGGCGCACCATAAGCCATTCACAAAGTTAAATTTATTGAGATAAGCAGCTTAGACAGGGGGTTTCGTTACAATGAACGGAGAGAAAAATTGAGGATTGTGGTGATTCAAGCTTGTTTTGTAGAAATATCAACATAATTTGAAAACATGATAAAAAAAATACAAACGTCATTTTTTGTCTTATTCAACTGCCAAGTTTCGGCAGTACTTACAAAAACTGTAGAAATATGAGTCAGGCAACACAAAATAAATGACCTTTTTTTTTTCATTACAGTGAATCCTAACATAAGATTTTTTTTTTTTTTTTTTTTTTTTTTGCGGAGGGGGTGGATGGGTTTTGTGCTGGGCGGTCACGGATTTATAAATATTCTAATGGTTGACAACAGGGTTCAAGGGTATTTTTGTAATGAATGAATGAATGAATGGAGTCTTTTTTTTTGGGGGGGGGGTTATTTAACGATTCATTTGTTTGTTTGTTTGTTGTTGTTGTTTTTTCCATTTACTTTTCACATGTGCTTTCAGACAGCTGCGGAGTGAAAAATACTGCTGGCAGTGATAAAGCACAAACCCCAAGCTTTTTCTTTTGTCCGTAAGGTCTGATTAATTTCTTGAATGAAAGAGTTCTGGGGTTTATCCGGTGATTATCTGGTAAAAAGATGGAATACTTGTGGATATTCGAGTTTATGTGAATTTGTCATAAGCAATGAAGGTAGTTACTTTGTATTGTTTGTGAGTGTGAGTGTAATTTAATGCAAAATATTTTGTTTGTAGAATAAGAATGTTATGGAGTTGATTTCTAATTGCTATTATAGTCGTGTAGATTTTAAATCATTAACGATTATTAAAATGAAGAGTAATTTTGTCTACTATTTGTTTCACTTCAATAATTGCTTTCATGGAAAGTATATTTCAACAAACAAACATTCACCTGTCGATTGTGGTATTAGAAATATGATTTTCGAAATTGTTACTTCCATACACTCATTTAAGCATTTTTTACTTGTAGTGTCATCATATCCTATAGACAGAAAGAGAGAGAGAGAGAGAGAGAGAGAGAGATAGAGAGAGAGAGAGAGAGGGGGGGGGGAAGAGGAGTTTGGTTCTCGTTAGTTTGAAGATAGGTAAGATTGGATTAGGTACGATAGCGCTAACGAGTCCTTGTTCGACATGTTGATGTAAGGGCAGCAAGAAGACCTTTTCTCTATGTTTTCTTGAATTCCTCCACCACAGCGGGACGAGAATGAGCGAAGAAACATCCCTCGTTGCCATGACGACACCGCCTTGCCAAAATCCCATGCCTCCAGCAATTAATGTGTGCCTCTAATTGATACCGCTTCTCTCGGTTACACGTTACTAAGTAACCATGGGCACAAGTAATCACCCCCCCCCCCCCCCAATTCGGGCACCATCCTGTCAGAAGGCAGAGGAAGAAACTTGACAAATGAAGTTCATTTATTGCAAAACCAATGACGTGATCAAGTGCATTCATTTGACACGCCTTTGCTTTGTTTTGTGTCCTGAACGCCGCATCGCGGTTTCACTATTTGAAATATCATTATCATTATTATTTTCGTTCAAAGACAGAGAGAGAGAGAGAGAGAGAAGAGAGAGAGAGAAAGAAGAAATACAGTATTATTTTTTCAGAAAACAGTGATGCGTATAATATTATGTATAATGACCTCGCATCACAAAACAAACAAAAAGTCGCACGCAATGATTTTGTGTTAGAATTGAAAACAGTTGAAATGCGTCAACCCAGCCATTCTTCAGTTTTTCGTATTTTCTGAAAGAGCTTTTTTTTCTATATTACACTAAAGTTTGGAATCATAAAACGAACAGGAAATTTTTAGCTGTTTTTCTCCAAGATTTTTGGGTAGAATAGTGTGATTAGGTGTGTCTCATACAGTCCTCTTTTCATTTCTTTAAAACCCTGTCCATACTCTTCACTTTCAACTCTAATAACTTTCGAAAAAAGGATGCTACCACTTTAATATTGGCACTAATCATAGCAGAATGTGTTAATGAGGCATGCTCAACTTCTTCGTTCATTGCTGCTGTTCCGCTAGTTAACATCTTCTTTTGTTTTGTTTTTGTTCACTTCATCGCACAGCTAGCACGGCTTGATAAAGATTGACAATTGAGTTATTTATATGATTATGTATACGCATTATTATATCTAGACCTGTAAGCAGGCATGTTCAGAAACAAGAAAAAAACACACATATAAGGGTTGCAAAAAAAAAGAATAGGAACGCAAATATAGAATAGATTATTACAACCAACGTTGTTGAGAAAGATTCATCACCGCAAACTCAAATACTTTTTTTTTTTTTTTTACATCTCAGAAACTCAAACATTCATGAGAAGCCCGTGCTGAGTAGACAACATCCTTAATGATGTCCCACCTGAACCTAGAGTGGTCGGTCGCAAACAAACACGGACCATATGCGTTTCCATGGAAATCCCGTAATGTTACTTATGGAACAGCAGCGACGTCGGCATTAGACATGTAAGAGAAAAAAAAAAATACGTCAGGCAGTTTTCATGAACAAGCTGTATTTGCAGCTGTAAAGGTGTCTACAAGTTGATGTTTATCCGGGGCAAGGTTGTTTCTACATGCGTGCAACCGATATCTAACAGTTTATTATTGTCTGTTAGCAGTCCCTATAAAATGATAAAGTATATCAAAGCCGACTAGATACTTATACAAGTATTAGTGATTTCTACTCTACTTCATAGATATTTCTTCCCAAATGGTATGAACGCTTGATAATGCTTCAGTTTGATCTATTCCTAGCTGTGTTTGTGTGTATTTGTGTGATTGTAAGCAGTATCCTTTTTGCTATTGGGTTTCTTATTCATATTTCTCTGAACACACATTGGAAAGTGACCATTTTGGACATTATTACGTATGTCGCAAGAAGAAATAACATGATTTTCAATGTAATTATTATCTATATGTTTCGGTTATTTATCTAGCAGCTAAGTAGTAATCACTCAAAACCACTCAAGCAGAACGACCGGGCAGAATCGTACGAAGGCTCAGCATAGTAGTAATCACACAAAACCACTCAAGCAGAACGACCAGGCAGAATCGTACGAGGGCTCAGTATAAAAGAAGAATTCCGTAAAAATCTAAAATATTATTTATTATTAACGATGAACTATATCATCAATTAAATTTTCAATTCTAAACTACGCTCTGATGTCTACTCTTTCAATGTAAAGTTTATGGGAGAGCTATTCTCGACCACCACGTGCTCTAATCTTTGATTTTTTTTTATTATTTTGAATATGACGCACATTTTTGTTTACTGGATATGATTTTCTTCTTGTCAAAAAAAAAAATATTGGTCAAAAAATTGATGTAAATATATAGGCCTACGGGGAAATATATGTATATCTGTAACTATCTCTGTTTTTCTTTCTTTAATTCATATTGTCATACTCAGATGCTTATTCAAATAAGTAGGCCCTACGTTATGTGTTAATGCAGATATGTTTGATGTTAAAAGAAATACCTTACTACCCGCTCTGCCCTTATGCAATCCTGACTATGAGATTAAGGTTGTAGTATCCACATTTCAGTGGTGAGCAATAACACAATCATTTGGTATGAGTTGTTACTCGTTTATATTCTTGTAAAGGCCGTCGGATACGCATATGTGAGTTTGTAAGTTTACAAAGTTTACAAAAACACCTACGTATATATGAAGAGTTTGTTTGCAAAAACCGATAAGTCCATTTTTGAAGATTTTGAAATACGGTCTCTGTCATAAAGTACAAAATAATACCTTTTAAATGATACCAGGGAGGTGGACCACCTCCCTGATGATACATTGGTCACTATATATAAAGGTATATTTTTGAAGTTATGGTCAAAAGAAGCAAAAATTTTCTTATTATTCTTTTTATTTTTCTTGACCTTAAATCGCAAATATCTCCATTTGACAAATATGGACTTATCGGTTTTTGCAAACAAACTCTTCACATGTATCTCTCTCTCTCTCTCTATATATATATATATATATATATATATATATATTTATATATATATATATATATATACATATATATATATGTAAGTGTATCCACACACATATAGGCCTATTTCTTTATCGAAAATGGAGAAAAATACCTAGTCGTAATAATTATGACCCTGCACTTAAGTTGACAGTAACATGCTACAGGCCGTTGGATAAGGGTCACGTTCGAAAGACAGGTTTGTCAGCTTTGATAGGGATGGTAAATACCGTACTTGAGTGGAAGGAAGAAATTCACTTTCCATCGTGGAAAATAGGGAAAAAAAGACGGACATTGCACTCCATCAGGTAAACACTATAAAATGTAACCAGTTTCGACACATTTGTGCACCACACTCTGAACATGCTGATTGCATCAAAGTATCACAGTATTTGGTCACTGTTTCGTACAGAATCTGTCATGTTTACTATGCTCTCATGTTGGAGGGTGGGTCCGAATAGAAGCGGGAAACAACAAATCAAGCAAAGTTAACATTGGTCTACCAAAACATTACCGGTAATCGCACATACAGCTCCCAAACACTGAATATGAATAGAGGCGACAATACCAAGGAACAGAGAAAAAAAAAAAGAAATAAAAAATGAAACATATATCAGCAGAGTAAAATTTCCTCTGCACCGTGATTTAGTTCATAACTCCGCATTTGTTAAACAGAGTCAAAATGTCTTTTCAACACATCGTATATATAAAAGTGAGTCGTGAATTTTTCAAAACACATGTAGTCCACTGGCTACAGTAAGTGTCTCCTCCACTTTTCATTCATGCTTTCGATAGGCTGCAGCGTGAATTTTAAACCAAAAATGGTCTAGAAGAGGAGGTGGCACTGACACCATTATTTTGTCTCGGAGCGCGTGTTTTTAGTGATGGAAGTGTCATTACGGTCGCCACGAATCACGCGTAATTTGATTACACGCTTCGGGGTTGGGATGTATGCTGTAATGATTTCCTTAATAACTGGATGTAAGTCTGTGCTTTTTCGTTTTTCTCACTTTTTTAAACTGATAGTGTTGTTATCAAAGAAAGGTTCCCCGCCGTTGAGGCAAGTTTTTTTCTTACAAGTGCGTGTTTTGTTTTTTTTTTTCAACAATGTCCAGATAGAGAGATCCATGGACTTTCAATGGAGAGCAGCTTAAACTAAGGCACAGCACAGAAACTCTGTATTCAAGCCATCATCGTGCGTCAGTGCAATTCTTAGAATCACTATTGTGACCGCGTAACCTATCTAAAATTACTCAAATTCGTATTTTAACAGACATCAAAAACGCCGAGAGAATATTGCAATAAAGGAAATTATCTCTTAATTTTTTTTTCCTCACGTGATACTGATTCTCCCTTTGTGAATGGCCGCCCAACCTCGTCCTTGATTTCAGCTTCCAACAATTGAGAAGAGATAGAACAATGATTGCAATTTTCATAATATCATATCGTTACTGCCTTGAATTCCTATGTCAACTATAAACATGATATTGACATGCTCGTATGACTACTTTCTACTTTTAAAGCACAGAGATATTACCAAAGCGCTAAAGTAATAATAAATTGATTTCACTGTATGACGATTATGATGCAGTAAAGTTCTTGAAAGGATGTTGCCGACACACTTCCGTGGATGACGTCACCATGTCAGACATATCCGTTAAAGTGCCATCGAACTTGTGATTTTGAACTAATCATCTACGCAGCTGAGTGTCAAGAGTACTTGTGTGTTTATGAGTGGCGTTAACACGCTGTTTTTGTAGCCAACTCAATCACACCGACTTCATCAGGATCTAGTCTTTTAAAAGTTACACTTTATTCCTGACACCTACCAGGTGAAAACAAACAAACAAACAAACAAACAAAACAAACTAAAACAAACAAAACAATAACGGATAAGATTTCGACAATCAGTGTTTAGCAGGAAAATATAAGTGTAGACAAATGGATGAATTAGCACGGTGATAACCTTCACTTCACAGCAATCACAGTTATCATACATTCTTAGACGTTGGCATGTGGGCAGGATTAGAGATTCAACCTTTCCATTCTCGAACCAATATCCATTTTGAATATGTTTCACTTTCTTGGTTTTGAGGCTTGTGACTTCATCTTGTTAAAGTGAGAAATGTCATACAGAGAAAAGTAAAAAAATGAATAAATCCGCACAGCAATGATTTTTGTTTAATTAATTATTTAGGTGGCGTAACACTTCTCCTGGTGTCAACATTAATAGTGCCAGGGGAAATAAAAGAGTGCTACTGGCTATAACAATTAAACACACACACACACACACACACACACACGCACACACACAATGATAACTTTTAGTGGCCCGATCCAGTGAACATATTTGCAATCAACAAACCACAAATATCGATCACTTTGGGACCTTTAGAATTTACATTATAAGCATCAGATGTTTATGCGTGAATTAAATGTTCATAATTCAAGTGTAAAAAATTGTTACGGTTTTAAAAATTCGGGATGGCAGTGCAACGCTACTCAATAAATTGTACAAAAACAGAAGGGACTTTACTTGCTGAGAAACATTAGCACACTTAAACCCTGATTTGGTAACAAATTTGACAAGAATTATGATTGCAATACATACATTTCAAGAAAAAAGGCTGTAGGAAATATATTGCATCAAACACTCTTATCCACATTTTAATAAAAAGTTGACACATTTGCAAAATTGAAAGCATGGGCGTAAAGGTCTCTGAAGCACTAAACTGCCCCTGGTCTAGTGACCTAAAATTGTCAGTATGGTGGCATGTTCCACTCATTTTTTTTTTCAAATGTACATTTTGTGAAGAAAGTAATAAACCATTTTAGAACTTTTAACTTAATGAGGTTCTCGTATTGTTATTGAACCATCTCAACCAATTTAAAACAAATATTTGATAAAGTCATGCACCATTAGAAGTAGCTGGTACTGAATTACACACTAATAGATACCTATCTGTTCTTAGACCAGTAAGATTTTTTGTTAACGTATAAAAAGGGGGATCTGGTAGCATTCCGGAATCTGTAGTCTAGGATACAGGAATGATTATTTGCTAGTATTATAGAGTTTATAAAGTTCCATAGTGGTTATTATTACAAAAAGACAAACAATGAATCATTGTAATATACATTCAATCTCTAATGATGACAAAAGGAGTAAATAAAGAGGCATTGATTGACTTCAATGAGTCTTTTTTTTTGGCTTCCAGAATTTAGAATGTCACAAATATAGACATACACACACACACACGTACACACACACACAGTTGACACACACACAAACGAACAACAACAACAGCAGCAGCAACAACAACAACACAAAAAATACGTGCATGTATAGATTATTGTTATTAATGGCGAATTGGGACATCAGCATTCCTTACCTGAACGATTTCGGATTTTTATTTGATAGTTTCATTATCAAACCGAAGTTGAGTTGAACTGAATAAAATCTTTGCCCAAGCTCAGCACTACATGCTATACATAATAATAGGAAACATCATTCTCAAACCGCACCTCCTGATCTCTATGCGCAGGATAGCAAACAGCCGTCTTCAGTACACCAGTCTTCCGTGCATTTTCTCTAATTTATTTTCGTTAACACATCAGGCAACTGTCTGACGCGTCTAAATTTCGCACTGTTGGGGTGATGATAACAACTGTATAAAGTTCACTGATGTATCACAGTCAGTGCGCCATGTCGGAAAATGGCCACGAAGGTATTGTTTTCCTGCCGTCCTCCTAGTTGCGCACTTCATAACGCGGACAGGATTTTTTAGTGTTGCTCATTTCGTCGAATCTACCCAAATCGCGGGGGCGCGGAAAAACAACCTGACAATATGGCTGGGATATCACGCTGGCAGAAAACAGACTAGATGTAAAATCGCAGACGATGAAAAAAAAAATGTTACCTATTCTACACAACTCAAAATAAGAAAACGGAAAGATAACTCCTGACACTTTTTTAATGTTTGTTGCCGGTGCAGAGTCGATAAGGATCGATGTCTCGGAGCAGCGATTGAAGTGAGTAGAAATTGACAAAATTGATGACGGCAAATGCGAGTGAGTTATGACAACATGCAAGGATCGATGGACTGTAGGCAAAAAGGGACAAGCTCTGTCAAAATTTGAAGGAAAAGGAAGAAGAAGAAGAAGAAGACAGAAAACATGACATGGAAAATGGCTTCCGAGCTCAGTTAGGGAAGAGAGGGGCTAAACGTAGCGCCATGTACACCCCAACACCCTCCGGCTACGATCAAGGCAAGATTAAAGATATCTTAACAACTCGTGGCTAGATGCTTTTTTTTTCTTGGTTTCTGCGGCATTTTTCATTGTTTTTCTATCTGCAGTTATCTGAATATTAGCATACAGCTATGTTTTCATTGTACGAGCATTGTCACACTTGTCAGTTTGACATTAGAAATAATGGAAATGTATGATACCGACGCCATATTTTCCCCATTTCTCATTCGTTTGATCTTTTTTTATATAGTCGTCTATGACCCCGTTTACAGTCCGGGGCTGGGCCGAGCCGCGGCCGAGCCCAGCCTCAATTGCGGGGCCGAGCCCCGCAATTTTGTCCCTTTACACTGCCGGGCTCGGCCGCGCTTTTAATTCATACCTTTCAATTATATTTTGTCGTTGTGGCGCTCTGCTTGTAAACAAACGCAATTTGGTATAGTTTGGTTTTCAGACCCTTTGCCAACTAGATTCCGTGGCGACGAAGTCGCCGTTCGGGCAAAGGCCTTTGCCGAAGGAAAAATCCTTTGCGGGACAAAACCACCTTAAACTAATCTAGTTTTCGACGTTGATGGGGATAATATCCTGAATAGCGAAATAGTACGGGCAGAGGGTTTGGAAGTTTGCGTTTACACTGAGAAAAGGCCGGGCTCGGCCGCCGCTGGCCGAAACCACCTCCAGAGCGTGGCCAAATGCGCGGCCAATTTTGGCCCCGCATTTGGCCTTTTGCGCGTTTACACTGAAATGAAGGCGGGCTCGGCCGCGGCCGAGTCTCGCACTGTAAACGGGGTCATATTATTTCAAAGCTGACTACTTTGTATCGTCCACCTTCCGTTTTTTCCCTTCCTAATTTCCATTCCAAGGGATGTGCCTCTAAACTGATTTATCTGTTTGTATCTTTTTAGTTTTTTTTGCTTGTTTGTTTGTATTTTTTTAGTTTTGTTTTTGTTTTTGTTTTTTGTTTGATTGTTTGTTTTTTTTTTTGTTAAGCAACCAAAATTCTTCTTGTGCTACTTCTGTAAGCATAGCCTGGACGGTAAGCCACCGTGTGAAGCTGTAAAATATTATGCATGCTCACTGTAAACACGATACCCTTAACTGCGAGGGAATAGTGCCCTCTAACTTTCTCATTTAAATAATCTTTACATTATAACTGTTGTAATCTCAAAGTCTTAACCGTGTTTATTTTGTGTCACATTGATTTTGATGTTATGGTTCTATCTGAAAGAATTAATACTGAATGTAATAAGAATAATTATATATATTGAATTAAGATTAAATGGTTAACTGAAATTTCCATTTCTCGTATTTGGCATGCGCAGCCGAAAAGAGGGAGAGAGAGATAGAAAGAGAGAGAGAGAAGGGAAAGAGAGGGAGAGCGAAAGAATAACTATTTACTATTCTTCATACTGTCCACGTTGTCTCTTGACTTGCCGAGATTTCCGACTGCATGCATGCTTCCCTCGTCAACACAGCGATAACATTACACTTTTTTTTTTTTTTTGTGAACGACAGTTCTCTGCGACTCCGTAAGTTTTGTGTAAAATCGTCATCTGAACATGTGTTGACAATATTATAATCAACTGTTTAAAATCCTGGATTGGAGCGAGTTGTAGACAAATATTTCAAGTTTTCAACGTCTTAGTCGTGATGACAGTTATTCAAATATTGATAGCTTCTTCTGTTTGAGTGGTTGATACATCAGATCGGGCATATTAATAACTGACTGTGCGATAACGTGAAGGGATGTTTACAATGTGTAGAGCTAGACATGGCAATAACATATAACAAACTATATTATCTTTAAATGTATACCCAGTGAGAGAGGGAGAGTTTAAAGAGATCAAGACTTCTTTTAAAATTGTTTTCACGAACAGCCAAAAGAAAAAAATACAAAAAGACTACCAAACAAGCAAACAAACAACGTCTTATCAAAGTTTAAAGTTGGAGAAAGAGAGAGAGAGAAAAAAAACAAGATATCAGGGGGTCATATCAGAGAATAGTGAATGCAGTTATCACGCCCGTCTCTATATTCAATTTTCCTGCATTTCCGGTTCTCAGCGTGTCTGTCGCATTAATAGTCCAGAAAAAAAAAGAAAAAAAAAACTGTTGAAATCTTATAAGGGACGGTTGATGGGAGAACAACACGCCGCCACACTGACACTGATACATTGAGGAAAACATCAGATAATTCAAAGAATGCTTAATGGTGGAATCAATCAATCTTACCCATCTCGTCTACCCTCCAAGGACACGGCTGGTCTCTGAATCCAAATTCATGTGATGCAGGGGGTAATAAGCCACCAGCACCTGCTATCCACAAGGTACGCTGGTGCTTTACCCAAGGATGACACAAACAACAACAACTCCCACAATTTCCGTTCGGCAGAGAGGACCTCAAACTTAACAGTGGACATTCGCTGCGAAGCTTCGGAGCAACTGACCGCGAAGTTCGAAGACGACTGGGAGTAACTGGGGGAATGAACGGTCGCGCTATGAAATGAATTAATGATAGCAAAACGACGAAGCGTGCGCGCGTTCGCGTTGCCATAGTTACACATTGCGGAAGCGATCTGCGACTTGCGTCTCAATTTTCATTTGTTTTGAGGAGGACGGGATGTACGTGTTCGTAATATCCTGTGACTGCATTCATTGATTTCTTCTTGTTTTGGTGGAATTGCTGTGGCGTAGTTTGCAATATTTCACTAACATCATGATAGTGAAGAATTGTTAACTCGTTGTATACTCAGTCTCGATACGCAAAGTTGAATTCTCAGTTTACCCTTCATGTCGTTATAAAACAAACCATACTTGTATACTGACCTTTCTAATGATTATACGTGTTATTACACACATCGACTCCATTTTCTTTAGTTTTGTTTTTATGTGCTTTTGCAGCTTTGTTTTCCAGTGTGTTCTATAAAATTTAAGTTGGAGTTGAAAAAAAAATTCCATGGACATTTGATTTTATAGTTCACATTTTTGTTTATGTTTTTATTCCATTCCATCTATTTTTGTGTTTTGCATGGTAGAGATTATCATCAAATCACTGAAGAGAAAATAAGAACCGATTCATCATTTGTCATGGTTACGCTCATGAGAGAATAACATAAACAAATTATAAAGACATAATTAAAAGATATGAAAACAAAATACTATGCATGAATGTCCCCCAATATAAGCAGAGCTTTATTATTGTTGCATTAAGATTGTTTAAATACCTCGCACTGGGCATCTTAATGCCTATCTACTGGATTTAATGTTCTACAGAGTGTTTTCTTACACTACTCTCAGCGGAGAAAAAAAAAATAATATCGGTCGCTGTTTTGACTTTTTCTATACGGCAAGTAACTCGCATAATTTATGTTTTAAGTTTTTTTTTTTTTTTTTTTTTTTTTTTTGTTCTCACGTAATTTACACGTTGTTTTCTTTGCTAACATGTGTGGGTAACTACATGGCTCCATAAACCTGTTATGTGCACCGCATTACGCAACGTAGGCCTAGCAATTGAGTGGTGGCACAAGTTCCAAGACACAGCCAGTCAGCTGCGTTTGTAAACCCATTGCCCATGATCTAAGTTTCAGTCGTCTCCAGAGGATATGGTCGCAGATGACAATGTGATTTGTCACATAGACACCGTGACCATGACCCTAGCTCCAGTCGTCTGCAGAGGATATGGGAGTACGGTTGGCGATGTGACTTGTCACGTCAAACTAAACTGAAAGTTTTCACACTCATTGATTGCAATATATTCATGACTGACACTGAATCTCAATGCAATTAATATAATCCTTTCAAAAGTAAAAAAAAAAAAAAAAAGGTTAAAAAGGCAGTGTTCAAATGACTTCTCGAGCACCGAATTCACATATCTGAGAAAGCCCGTATGTGGCACATACTTCACACATACACACACGCACACACACACCCACACACGCACACAAACACACAAAGTGTCCGACAAAAAAGAAAAAAGAAAAGATAACCCCCACCTACGAGATAATTATGATCCCACACTTTAGAAGATTTTTTTTTAATGCATTTACAGGGTTGACCCGTTTCAGTTGTTCCTAGTCTTCACAGAAAAAAAAAAACAGTTGTTGTTGTTGCTGTTGTTGTTGTTGGTTTTTTTTGTTGTTGTTGTTTTTGTGTTTTTTTTTTTTTGGGGGGGGTTGTGTCTCGTGTGAGCAGGACACCTAATGTTCATTCTGTTTGTTTGCTTGTTCGTTTGTTTTGTTTTTTTGTATTAACTCTGCCAATGGTGAGTGTTTGACACCTTGACCTGTTAAAAAGAAACCACAGCTATATTGTTAAAGTGAGGTGCAATAATTATCATTATTATTGTAATTAGACGCACACACATATACACACACACCACACACACACACACACACAAACACACACACACGTAAAAAAATACTTATCGATGTGCCCCGACGTAATATTTCGCGAACACCAAAGCCATCTGTAAAAATTACAAAAGTAATGATCATAATTATGATAATTTTCATCTTTTGTGTTTTTAACCCAATTTTCTCTCAAAATCTTTAAGACCATGTGAGTGCTCTAAAATTACAACAAACAGTTCAATATTGGTCGTTGATACGGATTCCACCCCGATAAGTTAAAGTTGTATGTGTTATGGTAAGCAATGTTCGAGATGCCAAATTTTATACGAGGAACATAATTATTGATCGTAATTCACTCGTGTAAAAAAATCCATCATAAATTTCATGCACGACTTTTGTTATAAAATTCAGAATTTACTTGTCTCCTATCATTTTTCAGCCATTGAAATAGATTTTTATCCACCAATAAGATTTAATTTAATTCACATTTAAGTCACATACTTCTGCCCAAGAAGTTACGATTTTGTACATTTTTGGTGAAATGTGTTCGGTACTTTGTACTGGCAAATTTGGTTTGCCTTCAAAAGGGAAGATACATGAATAACAGTACTTAAGAACCAAATTACTGTACGGTTTGTACTCTGTTCGCAATTACATGATTAAACTAATAGAAAGGGCATTTAAACAGTGCGACCATTATAAGGGATTATAACATAGAGGGCCTTCCGTTTTTCCCTTTTCCATTTGAAATGTGCGTGCGTGTGTGTGTGTGTGTGTGTGTGAGTGTGTTCATTAAATTGCCATAATACTATAACGTCCTTACCCTCCAATACTGCAAGAAGTCGTCATAAAAAACTCCTCACGATCTATAAGGCAATGATTACGAATACCAGCTTCAAAGGGAATGCGTGGCAACACGATGTCGACACTCAAATGTAACGTGAGATACCGAGACATTATTCATGGGAGTAAAAACCTAAAAAGAACAAATGAGAATGCTGTAGTTGTGAATATTCACATTTGAAAGGATAAAACTGCATTACTTCACGGAGTCTTGGGAGTAGTATGCTATTGTTTCGATATTCCGTTCTCATTGCGGGGGAGCGCCTCGGGCAAGGTTTGCCTTCACAATCAATTCGGATGATAACTGCGAAACGAGGTTGATTTTGGATAGAGCTATCGGCATGAAGGGAAATGAATTGAAGCGTAATTGATTCCATGAATGCTAATCATATAAGAAAAAGACAAAAATACTTAGACAGGATGCTGCCGGCAACCGATGTGTAGATAAATGTTAATTCCATCACACAATTATCTTCAGCAGAATCAAATTAATAAAATGGAACATTGTGACATATTTAAAAAAAAAAAGAAAAACAGATGGAGATTGAAACCCTCAGGAGATTTTACATCCCATTACCACAAACGATGCCTCCTTTCTAGTCAACATCAACCTAATGAGGTCTAATCCACCTACCCTGGAGAACGCTATCCCGATTCATCCTTGCTACCTCTCTCGCTCGTGACATACACCACAAACTGGGATGAGAAGGCACCTCACATTCGTCATACTTCTCGAGTAGATCTATACGGGCATTTGAGACTCCGGTCTTGCCAAACTACGATGTCCACTCGTCTTGATCACCTACCCTGATAACATGTCAATAATTACTGCGCGACATGGATACTGTGACGTCATGGCTATATCCTTAGATCCCCGATTTTGACACCCAATGTTGTCATCCCATTAGGTAGACGAGTTCTACATTCATGTATAGGAGAACCAGAGAGAAGATAACAGTATTCGTATCTTGGCATGGAAACACTGAAAGTTGATATTCGGAGAAGAAAGCGAGGGAGAAAAGGAGAGATGCAGAAAAAAAGTATAAATTGTACTTCTTTTTCAAACAAGACTTTTACTTGTGGATCAATTACAATTTGCACAACTTCAACATACAATCACGTTTCGTCTCATCGAAATGATAACGGCGGTACTGACACTGCTTCTAAAAAAAGGGAAAACTTATGATAATTTCAGACGATAATAAAAATCAGAGGCAGAGCTAATGATAGTGCACCTTTAATGATATTAGTGCTATTAAATGCAAAAGCATCATAACCTTGTCATGACATTTTTACCATGTTTATGAAAAACAAAACAAAGTAAGCAAAAAACAAACAAACAAACAAACAAACAATCAAACAAACTTACCCGAAGTTTATCTGGCACGTCTGTGTGGAGAAATGTACGCGTTACCTTAGCCTGTAAGCGTTATTGATAAAACATGACATTAATTGATGTCATGTATAGATTGACAATCCCTTAATATTCTATAACGTAGCTGCTGGACATTAAATAAGTAGGCCTGGTTTCTCCAAAGCACGCGGTGTAATGACACAACCACTACTAATGTCAGTGCGCAAGGCTATCGAAAGACATCGTTAGTTTCTCTAACGAGCAGGTACGAGGTAGGGTGTCTGTGGGTTTTCATATCAATGTTTGCTTGCTTTTATTTCCATCTTACTCTTTATTTCTTGCCTGACCGAGGGTGTTATTCACTATCGGGTTTGGAGGATGGCGTCGGAGGTTTTCGTTTCGTGAAGTGGTTCCCCCGGGGTAGTCTTTTGTCCGTCCTCAACGCTTCTTGCTAGGTTGGATTAAGATGCTCAGTATTCAGCGGACATACTTCCTGTATACTTGGTTTGCTGCGGTTTACTTACTTAACCATAGCCTACTTGTTACGACTCACATGGGTTGCGAACATTAAACTCTTCCAAACGCCATGCAAAGTGAAGAGGACGGTCTGATTGACACACAGAAAAATACAAACGTACACCCGCAGAACACACACGTACACGCACACACACACACACACACACACACACACAAACATGCACGCAGTCGTTTACTCTCTTTTATTGGAATATTTGTTGATGCCTCTATCAAAATCATTTTCATAAATAAGCAACATATAGAAATATTAATGATATTAATGACACTTTGATACATACAACTCTTGCGTCATTATTCAACTTGTTCAACATGATCAAACTCATTAATTACGCTCGATCATTCAAAATTCATTCTTGCATAGAAAGAATTATACAATTAGAACATGCCAAAAATAAATTTTACAAAAGTGCATATACGTAATTCAATCACACATGTGTTTCGTCCATACTATTTTACAAAATTACATTTTGCACCCCTGCCCTCTAGTTTGTTGGTTTGTTTCTTTGTATATAATCATATATTATACATACATATAGTGCAATATAATTATACATACATATAGTGCAATAAAATTAGGATGTGTTTTCTTTTTTCGTATTACACTAGACCAACAGATATTCCTGCCGGTGAACAAAAACTTACCAAAAGGGGAGGGGGTGGAGACGAACTATGAAAAGCAGAGAGAGAAAGAGAGAGAGAGAGAGAAGAATGTCACGATACCATGTACATTGTGACAAAATCTTGTGGAGTTGACTTCATCCTTAGTTTGTAAGTTTCATTTTCGTTCTGATTAATCGGCACTTGTCAGTCGTAATACCCTACAGTGTAATCAAAGCTGATGCTCTGGAATCATAATGATATAACATATATAAGTATGCGTAAAATAATGATATACTATTTTCATGTGCTGTAAACGTATGTGTCCATGTGTGTGTGCAATAGAGTCTAAAATTACCACGAACGATCCACTCTAAATCAGAGATCAAGACGGTCACTCGACCTTGCCTTCGCTTTCTCCATCCATGTGATGCTGCGTCCGTAATTAGCGTCAGAAATCTCCCCAGTCAGCCAGCAAGCAGTAAGAAAGCGGCGACCTCCAGTGTAGTGGAAGATCGCAAGTCAAAACGCCGATGTTTATCTTATTATTGCTACTTATACAAAATGTGCCGCCTCAATTACCTCGCTCCACTCACCAAGAGGAAGAGGTTTTCCAAGGGTAAAGACTCCATTTGCCAGATAACGTAGTAAGCCTTACTAGTTGTGTCAAAGCTCACCAGCCCTTCGACCCATAATAAAGAAGAAGAAAAAAAAAACCGGTAACAAGAAAAAAGATCACGACCAAAACGTATGATTTGATTCACAGTACGGTAGCGAATACAGAGAGGAAGAGAGAGGAAAAAGACAGACAGACGGACAGACGGACAGACAAAACTCTTAACTGGGCTTGGATTTGATATCATTATCCACAGTTACGGTCATTATGGTTTTCTCGCACAGATCCAACCCCAAACGATGCACTCTCTTAATTACTTGAATCACATCTGCGGAGACCAATTCAGCGTCATGGCTGCTTTAAGGCTGTTCGCTGTCTCTGCTCAGGTTCTATTCGGGATAACGTGTAAGTCGACATCTGATCATTTTATAACTTATTACTACTTGGTCTTTATTCAAATTCATGAAACACTGATCATTTCAGTGCTTATTTACGTCGATGTAGGGCAATTTGTCAATCAGTTACGATGCTTGGTCTTTGATGTTGTTGTTGTTGTTGTTGACTTGTCGTTTTGTATTTCTGAGAATGAGAAACGAAATACTATGATCTCCAACATAGAAGCAGGCGGTTCTCAAAAAGAACAATAATACATACCATAAATGTATTTGCTGCGTTTTGTTTTAAATGAAATGGGTTACAAAAAATGTTTGATATTTTCCTATAATATTTCGAACAGGCCGAAATATCTGTAAGACAAAACAAGGCATTTGTTTTGTTTCATTTTGCTCTGCTTTGTTTTGCTTGTTTTTTTTTCTTTGCTTTTGGTTTTGTTTATTTGTTTTCTTTTTTGTTTCTTTTTATGTATTTTGTTTTATGCTCTAAACAATATACGTTCCGTTGGAGATCCGTATATAAATCTATCCTATCCCTGATCGTAATATACTACCATCGTTATACCTTATCTTTATAGTGTAAAAGTTCAGCTAAGATTTAGACGAGATTATTCAAAAGCTACAACCATAGTGGATTATAATCTTATATTATTAATCAAGCTCTTGATGATGAAGGATATGCTCTAATTTTATTGATTCAACTAAAGCTGATGTTGTAGATCATTTGTTTTCATAATGATGTTATTGCAAAAATTATATCACCATGGAATCAGGTATACAACATGAAAAGTATTCTAAATTATCTTTCGGATCGCAGGCAGCTGACAATAATAGATCGAATGCCATCAAAGTTTGAAGAAATGTTATCTGTTATGTGCAATACTTTTCGATTCCATTCAATTCAAAATTAATTTCATTTTTTTTTCGACAGAAACATATACATATCACTTCATATTGTAACAGAGAAAAATCTAAAAAGAACATTGTAGAGTAAAGATATTATGATAATTGAGGAACCTTACAGTAAATTATACGGAAATTTTTACTCCATCAAAAGTAACATAATATAAAAAAAAAAGATCTGGGAAAATCTGGGTTTTTGCATTAAAATTATATGACGAACAACGTTGATAAACGGAATTTTGTTAAACATATTACTCGTTAATTATTTGCAATGTTCTACATAAAATGTAAATTTCTGTTCGATCAAAACAACATAATCTATAAACGAATGTTGGGTAAAATTATGTCAGCTTATGCATTAGAATTAAGTCATGCCTAAATAATTCTACTTTGATACAGAATACAGAATACACAAATATGTAAAAAATACACTGAGTCAAACAATACAAACTGTGAAATTACACAAAAACTGTACGGAATAATTTAGTTTACTTTAAAATCAAACGTTTTTGTTGTAACTCACTTTCACAACTAAAATGAGGTATATTTACGGGCTAAGCGTAAAATACGCATCAGAATTACTGTATTTACTACAAACAGAATTAAATAATTTCATTATTTTTTCCTGTAAAAATTCAGATATACATATATATATATATATTTTTATTTTTTTTTTGCAGTGTTCAATGTAATAATCTTCCATCTTTTTTGTGATGGTTCAAATAATTGTCAAACTCGATGAAGTGTTGTCAATCTTTAAATCAATTCAAGAAACCTTATAGAAATAAATGTTTTACAAACTTGATGACTCAGTATAATCTATGAGACTTATAGTTAATCATTCTTTCTTTTCCTTTTCCTGTACCCTTCGTATTTTGCCTGTTTTCAGTTTAATTTGGACTGATGACGTGTCTTTGTCAATCTTACCCGTGCTATTTTTTCAGTGAATCGCTATGATCAAGCTTCTAATGTATAATTATGCTTTTTTGTGATTTCTCCACGATCATATGAATGGTCGTTTTTTGTGTGTTTTTTTGACCAATGACCAACGCTGTTGTATCAGTGTGTAATGTGACAATAAGTTCAATTCAATTAAAAAAATAGGATCCTACGTTTGCAATCCCCTGTTTCATAATCGATCCACATGGACGTTCTTCTTTTAACTTGTTCCACTGTTATTTTCTGTTGAACCTGCATGGTAATTTTCATTAACCATTGCCAATGTCATTGCATTTTCTGTTTCACTGTCGTGTGTGTGTGTGTGTGTGTGTGTGTGTGTGTGTGTGTGTGTTACAGGAAAAACATGAATAGAGAGATGAATACCTTAGGTAGATACATACCTAGACAGCACGCGAACGGGAACTGAGAAGGGGAGCAGCAAAAAGATTATGTCTCGCATAATATTATGGTAATAGTTTTATACACGTCACAACTAAAGATAGTGATCTGTGATCTTCACTTTTTGTTTGTGTGGTATTGGGATTGGGATTGAAATTAAACCATGCTAGGAAGAAATAAAAAAAAAGTAACTAACACACACACACACACACACACACAAACAAACGTTTACTACAAGGGAATTGCTTATCATTTTAACAACAGCAAATAACAACAAGATTATGATTCATTTCATGAAAGGGCCCCTTTTCCCATGTTATTTAGCATGATTTTTGTAAGGTACGTTTTCACGTTTGAATGAATTGATACTAATTTATAAAATGGAAAATCCACTTGCGTATGTTGTGTTTAAAAGGGAAAAAATACATTTGGGTTTTAGTAAGGTTTCTGCAGATCCAAATGGCACCACTAACAAAATAGCATATGCCACATATTATTATAACAAATCACTTCTGCTCGGCTTTTCGTGTCCCTAATTTTTCTCATGGTAACTTTGATATCAGGTGGAATACAGTATAGTGCCTAGTTACTATGTCGTACCGTGGTTAAATCTGAGTTTCGTGCGGTAATTGGAGGATGGCAGCGCCGTTTCCTTAATGAGAAAGAGCTGGAAGGGAAAATAAACAGAATCAAAACAAACAAACCAACATGCATGCTTGCTGAACATAACATTACTGATTACACTGACTGTGTGCAATTTAGTATGTAGAAAAAAAGATAGCAATACTGCTGTTTTACAGAAATAAGGAAAATAGTACAAAAAGACACACCAGAGTGACATAATGAACGTAGTTTTGTAAAACAATTGAAAAGAGCAGAGAAAAGGAGATTTCGTAATTAAGGGGAGAGGGAGAAAGAAAGATTTTTTTCCTACCCTAATCGTCCTATTCCATTCCTTCAAATTCATTTTGTGTCGTCATTCAGCCTCTGATGTGTGGAAGGGTATACTTTACTACAGGAAAAGTTGCAACTCATATATCTTATTAAACCGCATGTTGTTGGAGCAAACACCACACACGCAATTTCAATATTAACGCAACATCGTCAAATGAGGGCGCCCAACCTGCAAATGAATGAGCAAATACTGAGCTCACTCAACCTCTGCTCTTACACAGATTGTCCGACAGCCAGAGGCACCCTGAAAGAAAAAGAAAAAGAAGAATAACAATAAAAAAAAAAATAAAGCTGTCGTATGAAAAAGTGTGTGTGCTTCGAGACGATTACCTTTGATAGATTCAAATCAATTGTTATTTCAGAGTATTGGATTACCGTTTTAATGTTTATCTTTGACGCTTATAACATTTTCATTGTGTCTGTGTGTATATTATAATATTTTTGTGTTTGTGTGTGTGTGTGTGTGTGTTTTGTGTTTGTGTGTGTGCCCGTGTGTGTGTTTTGTGTGTGTATGCGGGTGTGTGTGTGTGGCTTAGGGAATTTCAGTTTAAACTTCTTTAAGCTTGGGGAATTTCAGTTTAAACTTCTTCATGGTGCATTCTATACAAAAGATAATCTGTTGAGATTTGGGTTTGTTTCGGATAATCTCTGTTCTTTCTGCAAAAAGAGCACTGAGGCATATTCACATTTATTTGGGGAGTGTTTTAAAGTGTAGGATTGTTGCAAATTATTATTCAAAAATTGAATTTAGAAGAACTAGGAAATATGAATTGGGAAATTGTTTATACAGGCTGGTATATCTGGAAACTCGTTAAAAGTCAAAGGATGGAATACAATCATATCGATGATTAAATATGTTTTCAATTTAGAGAGATCAGAAGGGGAGGTACCAAAGTTTAATTATGTTATGAAGTATTTTAAGATGTGTAAAGAAGAAGAAAATAAGATAACGAATAAAAGGGGAACTGTTGGAATACATTTGTTAAAGTGGTAATACATGATGCATGCCGAGGATGATATGTGATTTTCTTTTTCTGTCTTGATTTTGCCGTATCTGCGAGTTATTGTCACATCGTTGTCGGATTTCTTTTCGCCCTCTATTGCTTCTACCATTTCCACATCTTTTCCATATTATGATTCGGATATATTTCATTGTGTGAGAAAGAAAATGGCTATTTACACGGCAGAGTTATTCAAGTGTGAATAAAACCTGAAACCTGAGGGCTGAAGGCACGGGGTAGGGGGTGGGGGGGGGGGGTAAGTGCATGTTGGCGTTGTGTGGTGGAGTGTGTGTGCATGTGTGTATGTTTTCTCGCAAATGGCCTCGTTTTTCTCTTTTTTTTTCGAGAAGCAACGAAATGTGCCCCGTTTCGTTTTTTTAAGCAAATTATCCATTATGTCCCCGTTTTGAGGGCTTTTTTTGCGAGAATATGTGTTTATCAAAAAAAAAAAAAAAAAGCTGATTTCGTTCCCTTGGTTACAAGAGTTACAATGTAAGTTTGACATCAGTTTGCACAATGTTGGTGTTACTGCATTTTATCCTTATATAGTGTAAGATTGACGTTATTTTGTACAATGTTTGTGTGTAATGCAGTTTGTCTTTGTATGATGTTTTGTTTTCGTTTCTGTGGACGTTTCTGTTTCTGTGATATGAAATTGAACGAAATTCGAATAAAGAATTTAAAAAAAAAGGTGTGTGACAGAGAGAGTATGTGGTTCATTTAGGAAAATTCAAAACTTTTCTGAGTTATGACAAGAAAGTCATTCTTGAATTAACAAAGGACTTCGTGCACGGAACGAAGAAGCAGGGATTTCAAGAGGGTGCTGTGAATGAAAGCCGTGATGATGGCCATTTTCTTCAATTGACCGATTCTGTGACGCGCTATGTGTATTTTTGGCCTGGGCAGCGCCATTACTGCGGTGTCTCAGCCGACCCCCCCCCCCCTTCCCACTCCCCACCCCTCTCACGCGCGCAGAATGAAAAACTGATGCATGGTTGCTTTAGCCAATGGGCGTCTCGTACTGAGTGCGCGAATGCTTGCTTAGTGCGCGAACCTTGGTTACAAGTGCGCGATAAACATGTTGCCCGGGGGGTGGGGGAGAGCAGGGGGGGGGGGGGGGGTCGGCTGAGACACCGCAATTAGAGCTCATGGCTGCGCCCAGTGCCGTATATTAAGAGAGTCTGGCCAACTCATAAATTGGACGCCATGTCGTTACCCAGCGTACAGTGCGCTTAAGGTTTTAGCGTGTGCGCTTGGGGGTTAGCGTTACGCGCAGGCGTCCCAAAGGCGCAAGGCACTGTATTGCTTGACTTTTTTTTTATTATAGATAGAGAGGGAGAGACACAGAGAGAGAAAGGGTGTAGATTGGGGGAAGGACACTCTTTCATTCCATCCATGTTGAACAAAGCCTACAATCGTCAATCATTTTACACATTTGAATAGACCATTGCAGACACAAGCACCCAGGTATAGGGAAGCTGTCTAAAGGACATAATTCTTGAATATAAATATTTTTTTTTTTGCTGTAAAAATAAAAGAAGAATTCACAGTATGCCGTGTCATACACTTTCACTAGACTGTATGCTATATTGTATTAGCAAGCTGTCCAGGGAACAAGAATACTGTACAACATGATAAATAAATTTACAATTCTAGCAGTGCACAGGCAATAGACGAATTCCACAGTTATTAACTTATTACTGTTTAGCACGTAAATAACCCTCAATTACCATCCTATTTAGTACCATATAGTTATAATGAAACAGACATGAAGGCCTTCTAGGTAATCCAAAAGGAAAACGCCTATGTACAATGTACAACATGAAACATCATCGGCAAGTGCTTATTATTTGAGATCATTTCATATACCTTAAAGGTATGTAAAATGATCTCAAATTGTTTAGAAATAGTTTTTAAAAAGACCTGTAATTGAACGAAAGCACAAATACCTGGATAACATATGATGATTAGGGATATCCTCAGCGACATCCGTACCAAATATAAACTACACGTTCAGGATCATTTAATATAGATATAGTTTAAAAACAAATAAAATTGTCCAAGTGGCTACCGGCGTATACCTCAGCCATATTACATTGTTCTCTTAGCAGGTGTACAGTATGTCCCCCCCCCCAAAAAAAAAAAAAAAAAAAAAAATCACAATCAGATTTTCGCATTGATAACACCCAATAGGATTAAACTGTTTAAATGCTACTTCAGAGTCTTGAAATACAATATCTTAGCTCTCAATTTGGTAAAGCGGTCACAGAGAAAAGTGGATTGTTGTAAAGCATGTCATGAGTCTGATTCTTACGATGCTCTTGTGTGAGAATACAATATACAGAACTTGGAGGGAAGAGATTTCTGACATCTTCTACAAAACCCCTAATTTCTCTTTGACCATTGAAGCAAATCGAATGGGGTTTTCTGTAAATAATGTGGGCAATGAGTTATAGTTTCATACCATGAATTTGTATTTAGATTGATTGACTATTTTTAAAGATATCAATGCGGAGAGTCCCGTTGTAATTTTTTTTTTTGGTACATACGGTAGAGTACGTCTTGACAATGTTACACGTCAGTTTCATATAATTGACAGAAAAAAAAATGGCATGTTTGTCATAAGATATAATACGTCGAGTGTTTACTTTCCTTGAACTAAGTGTGAATGGATGACTTTTATTGTTTAAGAGAGCAAGTATTAAGGAATTTGAGCATTTTTTACTCGTCAGTTGACCTATCTATACTTCATGGCAATACCTTGAGTGGTTATTTTAAAAATATGTGGAAAATCTTGTCATTTGACTATTTTCACTTGACCTCTGACCATCATGGCCAAAATCTTTCCCTATAAATATACGCGTAACTGTGTAGTAATGATGGCATGCGAATACCGTGTTTGGTTTTAAGTTTTTGCATTGGGTAATCTCTAAGGTACGGAGGAACTGGGTAATAATATCCTAACAATAGATACTAGAATTTTAACATTTTACCTGACATTGATCTTTGACCTTTGGCCCCCTCCCATGACCCCACCCCTACCCCCCAATAAATGAATAAATAAATACTAGTAAATAAATCACAAGAGAATCATAGTCGCCGCAGTAAGTTTTGTCTGGAAATACATGTACTCACCTTCAAAAATTGCATGTAGATATGTGGGAAATAGTAATATTGTTTTAAGAATTTAACCATTATGTACATGATTTTGACCTTTCACTTTCACACAAAAGTTTATAAGCTAAAGACAAAACTTCGTCCACTCACACATATGCATCTTATGTCAAACAGTTTCATTACAAACGGTGTCCAAAAAATGATTACGGAATGAAGGACAGACAGAAGGACGGACGGACGACCAAAACAGATGCCTCAGGCTACACTTCGTACGTTATGGCGCTGACATACAAATGTAAATCAAAACTTGGATAGTCTGAAAGACACCGTGAGGAATCCAAAGAAAACATATCATACAGTTTTCCCGTCGCACACTGATTTCTCACCTTTTTTTTTTTTTTTCCTTCGTTTTGGATCTGTCGGAAAGCGGTGCATCATTACACATGAGTCAGGTGGTTCAAGCAACGCCATGCTGGGCAGGAATTTAGGCATGACAAATCTTCAGTTTTTCGCAGAAACATATCAAAATAACTTTAAAATGATATATTATATACCTTCTACTTCAATAAAGTAGACAACGGCAATGACAATTCATTATCCCCACTGCACCGTGACTGATATTGGGGATTTCCCAAAGGCAAACAAAATTAGCGCGTAGCTGCGCGTAATGAACAATGGGCACTGCGTATGAGCTTTGCTCGCGCCCGCGTGATTGACTTTGGTAACAACATGGCGCCTGTAGATCACGGGACCAGCTTTTGACCAATCACAGGCTTCAAAACACATAAGCCAAAAACCGAGTTGGCCAGACTCTCTTAATATACGGCACTGGCTGCGCCCAGTGCCATAAAATGTCTGCTGCCCTCAACGAACCCGAATCGGTCAATACGAAGTTCAACCATGTATATGAAGCTCCTTTTTGACTTTCACGGATCGCTTCACGGATCACCACGGATCGTAATCCGTAGTGTTCCGGTGTGCAATATCACGATTTCCCTCTCAAGCCCCAGTCACATAATACTCTGCGTCCGGCGTTACGTCCAAAAAGGTCATTTTTTCTGCGGACTCCCGCGGATCCTTTGCCGTCACCAGAAAATTTGTATAAAACATACGGGGGAAAAATGCGGGCGATACGAACAGATACGACCAGATGCGAATACTTGCGTCCACTTGCGGATATTCTTACGGATTGGCACATAATAGTTTTGAACACTTGCGGAGAGTTGCGGAAATTTTCGGATAGTTACGGATAGTTACAGATTGTTATATTGTGGACAATATGGTTTTCTCTGACGATCCCTGCTAAGTCAGTGTATTATGACAGCAAGGCTATCACATACTGAACTGTCTTGCATTGTACACTGGGGGAAACTGAAATTGAATGGCGTATAATACAAGTTGTGAAAAAATCGTAATCCTATAATTTGCTTTACAGTAATAAAAGGTATATGAAATTTTGTAATTTTATTTGTGCAACTCAAATAATATATGACTAGGCGTCATAAATGTAAAGAATACATAACATAATTATACCACAAATAAAATACAATATAGATCGATAAGTTAAACATTAGAGAAGCAGTCATAGAATAGACAAACTGTGGTTACGCTGTCATTGTGCAGCGATATTCATGACTTTTATACTGGGTTATGTTAAGGAGAGTTTTACAATAAATCAGTGCTTATCAAATTTCAAGAAAAAAAGACATAGGGACTTTCAAACACCCCTCCGATATACAAGTACAATATATATATATATATATATATATATATATATATATATAGAAGAGTTTGTTTGCAAAAAACAATAAGTCCATTTTTGACGATTTTGAAGTACGGTCTCTGTCATAAAGTACAAAATAATACCTTTTAAATGATATATTGGTCACCACATATAAAGGTATATTTTTGAAGTTATTATCAAAAGAAGCAAAAGTGTTATTATTATTCTCTTTATTTTTCTTGACCTTTAATCGCAAATTTGACAAATATGGACTTATCGGTTTTTGCAAACAAACTCTTCATATCTGCCCCCCCACGGAAGAAAGCAGTAACTGCATAGCTGCTGAGCTGAGATAAATGCGATTTTGTGTTTTTTGCAGATTCTTTAAAAACACAGAAACATTCAAAAATAATTTTGTGGTATGATTATGCACCATACCTAGTTGTCTAACAATACCTAGGAAAAAATGATGTTTCCGTTATTTTTTAAATGTTATTTAGGAAAATGCAGTTACTGCGGTGGCTCACCCTTGATTCTGGGTAGTTTCCCCACGGAAAAAAGCAGTAACTGCAGACGGCCAGGAGTCTGCTGTTTTCCCCATGGAAAAAAGCAGTAACTGCACATGTCACATGACCATACGAGGAGAATTGTTACCACCACCAGGTTATAAAGTTCTTCTACTTTCTGGTTAGTCTAGATCTATAAGATCTAGGACCTATCGCTAGACCTAGACTAGGTCTTGTAGATTGAATGGCATTCTGTGTAAAAATAAGGTAGACACCTATGTACCCTAATTGAACTTTGGAGTGCCCGGCCTGGCCCCTGACACATGACCCTGGACTAGACAATAAAGTCAAGTCTCTTCATCTTAGATCCTAGTCGAACTCTGACGTTACACTTAAGCTAGACTACAGATCTATGTCCAATGTTAGTGCTAGACCTAGATCTATTACGTTAGATTAGGCCTACTGACATTTTGTCTAACACTAAACAGTTAACAATAGATTAGAATCTAGATCTACTCTGTAACTTTAGATCTGGTAGACCTATTTTAAACTTTAGGGCCTACATCTAACATTAGACTAACGTTAGTGCATTAATACTAGTGCTCATCTCCCTTCAATATATTTTCAGCTCACCTAGATTTTCTGGTTCTGGCCAAAGCCATGGCTACCATGACTTTTCCTCTGCAATTCATGATAGATTTACAGGCATGCCTGGACCGCAGAAACTGTGTGACAGCATGGTTAATAGCACTGGCATGATCACTCAGACTGTACCAGACCTGCAATACTGTGCATGCAAGTGATGACTGTGATGTGATGCAATGTTTAGCTAGTTGTGTATGCTGCAGAATTTATGCGCATGCAGCTGCTGCACGCGTATTCTGCACTCTGAGCGCGCTGAGTCTGCCAGGTTTGCTAGTCTTCAGAAAGAAGCTTTTTCTACAACTTGTCATATGATTCCCTGAGGGCAGAGTCAAGTTACTGGTGAAACAATCTTTTTATATCTACTCTCCTAAATTATGGGAGAAACTGCTGTTTACATTGTTTAAAAAAAAATAGTAGAAAAAATAAATGGTATTAGGGAAAAAAATATACAGGAAGGACTATACAGAGTCTGAATGATAAAGACTAAATTGTTAGTTACTGCTTTCTTCCGTGGGCTTTGTTAGTTACTGCTTTTTTCCGTGGGGAAACTTGCAAAGTTGAATCAACTGGATGCAGTTACTGCTTTTTGCAAAAGTGAAAAATTGTATTTTTGGTCACTTTCATTTTTCTTTTTGCAAAACTGACCTATTAACATTGGAGAGCATTGGGTAAACTATTCATTTTTGCAAAAAAGTAAACATTCATAAAAATGTCAGTTACTGCTTTTTTCCGTGGGGGGGCAGATATATACATTCATATGTGTGTGTGTGTGTGTGTGTGGAGCATAAAGTGGGTAAGACTGCAGAGAAATATAGGTTTTCCCGGCCAATTTCGCACTTTTGTCAGTCCATTTGATAAAAGGTTCATTCAATTTATCGAAAATCCTCGTCACTGCACATTCTGTCATTGCAAGTTGGTCGTTCAATTTAGCATTTCGATCAATGAAATTTGAACATGTGCCTTTCGAATTCGTAAAACGGGCATTCAAAATTGGTATTTCAGTCATTCAATTTCGCGTATGGACAGTCAAATTCCAAACATGTTCATACATATTAACGTCATGTTATTTCTTTTTTGGAAAGGTAATAGCATTTAAACGCGTATTTCTATGTGACTTTTTTGTTTCATCCACGCACTCTTAAGCAGTAAAAGTATCATACTTTTGACCCTATATAACTCGAGTTTGTTGTTCTGTAACGCCCCCTTTCTTTCATACATTTCATTTTAGGCCTACATGTACCAATACTACAGATTAACTTCATCTTCTTACAGTCATGACAAGACAAGCACAAAGAATTATAGGAACATTTGATGATCATAACCTTGACTTCCTAGAACTGGCAGACACACTCAGAATAAAGCGCTCAACGGCCAGATAAGTAACGTTGTGGCCACATGATGCAAACTAAAAGACTCACCAAACACATTGAAGAAAAAAAAAAAAACTGTTGCCAAAATCTCTAAAATGAGTACGAAAATATAAAATGTAATGACGCTTTCAAAACAATAACTTTGTTGAAAAAAAAAAAACTGAAGAAAGAACCAAAGCATAAACATGCGTGTTAAATTGACTGCAAAAGATGTTAAATTGGATGCCCAAAAATGAATTTGAATGAACGAGTGCAGCATGTCCGTGATCACGTGACTATATCATTCTAAATTGAATGAAAGAATAACGAAATGGTGCTTGTTTTACGAATTTCAATTGAAAAAGTGTTAATCAGAATGAGGAGAAAGGTAATTTAAATGCTCCAAAATGAATTTGAATGAAGAGATCATAAAATTGAACTACCGATCATGTCATCTACGCTAAATTTTGCTAAAGTGAATGCAGCAATTAGGAATTGGACTGACAAAAGTGCGAAATTGGCCGGGAAAACCTATATTAGATTCGTTCTCATTTTATAATATAGTTATCGTTGTCCCACACCTTCCCCGGCCAGAAAAGTGAATAAAATGCTGTCACCCCATCCCCTACCCAAAATATTGCCTTTTTCGAAAAAAATACATATTCAAAGAGTGCAACAAAAAAGTTCAGCACAAGGGACAACATGAGTAGTCATGAGTAGGCCTATGGGTGCCACCTGAAATGATCATTTCATAATTTGACCATGCGGTTCTGCCTCTCCACCGCTCCGACTGTGTTGTAGCATTCCTTCAGGTAAATGCGCTGCAGCTTGGCAACATGAGTTGTGTGGCTTCCCACGAGTCTCTGTGTTCCCATGCGAGTGGAAAACGGAAAACGTAGAAGGACGTAATCGTCCGCAGCATCCGTAACTGTCCGCAAATATCCGTAAGCCGTCGAAAGTGTTGTGATACGTTAACTTGCGGTTATTTTCGGATACTTACGGTGGACGTAAACGAACGCAAACGGACGGGAGGTAAAACTATTTGCGGATGGTCTGCGTCTAAGCTACGGGTAGTTACGTTCAGTTACGGATAGTTACGGATAGTTACGTTTGGTTACGTTTACTTGCGTAAGTTTGCATCCGTGGAGTCCCTCTGCGAAATTTTGAACATTTCAAAATTTCGCAGGCTTGCCGCCGTCATTTTGCGTTTCTTTACGGACGAGTTACGGACAGTTACGTCTACATACGTCCCTGCGGATGCCCGCGTCCACGCTGCGTCACCCTGCGTCCACTCATTCGTATCTATCAGCGACGGACGTAACCCATCGTAAAGCACTGTGTGACTGGGGCATCAATGCCGGTGTGGATACGATCCCAACTGGATGTCTACACGGAGAAGTACGGAGTCTACACGGACAAGCACAGTGCCTACACGGGCAGGTAAGGTAAAAAGGACACCTAGGGAGCTAACACGCATCTCAGGGAAGAGCAGGGAGGCAGTTGGGTCCATTCGCGGTCCTTACGTACTGCATTAATATCCCCGAAATGTTGACAGATATATTTTGCTTGTAGGAACGTATTGATAATTAATCCTTCTCGGGCGACACACCTCCAGAGCTAAGTATACAAAGCACGCCAGAAAATCTACAGAACAAATGCCCTGCAATGTCGACACCATAAATGTAAATCGCTCTGATCGCTCATTTTGCAGCAACATCATAGCATAACAAAAAACACACAACAAAACACTAAAAACAGCGAGGAGATGGAGTGTGTAAATGAAAAGGTGGTCTTCTCAAGCTACCACTTTATGGACAGTAAAGTAATTAATGAATTAAAGTTGATGGCTGAACAAATGGGAAAGATGTGAGCAAATCTTATGAACTTTATGACTTCGTATTGGCAAAATACGCGGAATGTCAATGCCGGGTGGAGTCGATGCTAATGCGGACGTTTCGATAACTTCACGGAGTGTTCCGCAATGAACTGAAACAACACGGAGTCTAGATGGTGCTTACAAAGAAGATTATGGATTGATATTTATCCATGATGTCCGTGATGAAAAATTAAGCATTTTCTTTTTTCCACGGACATGTCGAAAGACCAAGGGTAATGCCGGATGACTTCACGAAGTCAATACTGTCATGCTGGAACAGTACGAATGATCCCGGATCGACGATCCATGGTGATCCGTGATGCGATCCGTGAAAGTGAAGAAGGAGCTTAAGGTTTGTTCAGTATCAAAAGCAGTAGATCGCAGTGGGTATTGCCTTTCTTTTCAGCAGATCAAATATTTCCGATTCACTGTGGTAGGCCTACTTGCATTTCTGACTGGATCGGAGTCCATCTTAGATTGACAAAACTTACACAACAATCCGTCGACTACCTACACACCTATTAGCCGTAGTCAGCTTGCAAGTAAAGTTTGTCTTTGAATAATTCGTATGTACGATGCAGGAGCAACTTGAAACAACGGCCGAGACGAAAATATGATTAACGTTAATTTGACCATTTTCGACAAAAGTACAAATCTGTTTTATTTTGACCTTCGGAATATGACAGATATGTCTTAAAATGTATATAGATCAATATAACATCACTCTATGAAAAACTATGGCCTGTTGCTTTTGAGGTTATTACTGTTGTTTTTCTTTATCATATTACTGGTACTGATTACATAATTTATTTTATTTCACTTATTCCCGCAGGTTTGTTGTTAAGACAATCTCATATCGCTCTCAGCATGCCTGCATTCCTATCAGATGATGAGGACCTGGCTCCCGCAAGGTACTGGCGGGAAGCTGAGGACTCGTCTGGAGATGGGGAACGAATGCTCGCAGCGGCTATTGACACCGCGAGCGGACAGGAACTACTTCCGGGTCATTCAACCAGTAGTAGGGTCACGAGAAGCGATCACAGGCGTGGCGGAAGGAGGGCCGATCTCGACGCGGACGGCAGACGGGGCAATTTTAGAAGGATGATGGCACATGCAATGTCAGGCTACCAGGCACAAAGAGGAACGGACGGGACGAAGTCGGCGGCGAGTAACGGCGATCTTCGGCACATCGGCAATCAGAACACTGACGGATGGAAATCGCACGAGGGCGCTCTTTCGAAGATTGTGAAGCGCTTCCTCGCGATGCAGTTGACAGGATAAGCCAGAGAGGACAACTCGAATTGAAACAGTCGTCGAGTAACATTGATCAACATTGGAATAGAAAGAGGATGATGATGGTATGTGTAAGGGGATATACTGTGTTTAGATCATGAAGCACACGGTATGGTGATAGGCGAATCTGCGAAATGTATTGAGTCAAACAACGAAATATCTGACTCGATATTTTTTTGTGCATTTTGTGAAAATCATGTTTATTGTATACATTCAGAAGTTTTCATACCTAGACTTTGAAAGACTCTGTAGACAGAATTAAGATGGTGGTCTAGATGCATGAATAAAGTCGTCACTTTCGGCTTTCACATAAAAAAAAAAAAAAATGTTTTTCGCTTAAGTAGAACAGGGAATCAATAAACTAAATAACTTTACAAGGCCATTCATATGGTATGTTTAGTTTGTACAAACCTTGTATCAGTATCAGACTGTATCAGCAGCATCGTTTCTGTTGTTGCTAGACCCATCCCTGGGATTTGGTAAAAAAAAATATTTGTATTTTAGGTTTGTTTGTTTTTTTTTTTTCAATTCAATTCATGCTTTATTTCATTTTTCGAAAAGAACATAAACATTTCACTTTCTTTGGTAACAGAGAATAAGGTTGCATAGTCAAGACAAAGTAAATTGAGAAAATAAAATCGAGGAACCTTGGAATAAGAAATACGTTGTAATGAAACTTGACTGAAGTGATAAAGACGACATAATACGTAAGACATCGAAAAATGGAGGGACCCACTAAAAAGACAATGCTTGTAGAATGTGGGCCCCTCAAGTACAGAATGTCAATAGAAATTGAACTGATGCAAAAAAGGGAAGAAAGACTGGGAATAAAGTAAAAAAGAAAAAAGTCTGAAAAAAGTCTGGAAGCCCTCTAGGAAGATAGAGTATCAAACAGACATACATACTCAGGCGAGTAAACAGAAAACGAAACTGGGACGGCGAAACTAGTAAAGGGGGACTCATAGACAAGACAGAACGAGACAAGACAGAACGAGACAAGTGTCATTATAACAGGAAGACAATACAACGGACAGAAAGACAGAACAGATCCAGTGATCCTCGACAGAATTCAGTGAAAAAAAAAATGATGGGATGCGTGAAAAGGATACCATTATATAGAAAAGTATAGAGAAATAGATGCAGAAATAATATAAATGAAATTAAACCTACTCTGTAGGTGTCTCAGGACAAGAGAGACGAGAAAATACGGTATATCACTTGTAAGCCAAGTTCTTCGAAAAGGAATTGAAATAAGCCAACAGGCTAATTCAATTCTGTGGGATCATAAAATTGCAATAAAAAAAAAAAAACTTTAATCTTCTTTTAAATGAATATATAGAGGGGGAATCTTTTATATCATTATTCAGGGAATTCCAGTAAGTTGGGCCAGTGTAAATAAGTGTGTTCTTAGCAAACATCGTTCGTAAAAGAGGTAAATGAAATTCATTGGAGCGTCGAGTGGGATACTCATGGAATGATTGATTTCTTTGAAACATAGAAGCAAAAATGGACGGGAGTGAGTCGTTGCTGTACATGTACATAAATTGCCCCAAATTATATAAAAACAAATCTTTAATTTTTAATAGCTTATTGGAGGCAAATAACAAATTTGAGTGGGAGGGTATGGAAGGATAACAGATGATACGGAGAGCTTTCTTCTGTAGAAAGAACACTCTATCCAGTAGATTCTGATGAGTGTTACCCCATACTAAAACACCATAATTAAGATAAGGCAATATCAATGAAGAATATAACATAAGTAATGATTTTTGTGGAATATACGAGTTCATTCTATTTATAACGCCTATATTACGCGAGATTGTGTTGGATATATAATCAATATGTAACTTCCAGGAAAGTTTGTCGTCAACAATAATTCCAAGAAATTTAAGATGTGAAACTCTTTCTAACTGAATATCATTCAAAACTATAGCTGTACTCAGAGTATCAACAGTATTACTGAAAATCATATATTTCGTTTTTTGGGCATTCAAGGATAATTTGTTGGTTCTTACCCAATTACTCACTTTTTGTAATTCAGAATTAACTTTTTGAACAAGAAAATTAGCATCATTGTGGGCAAAAAATATATTGGTATCGTCAGCAAAATGGATGAAAGAAAGTACTTCAGATGCCTGACAAAAATCATTAATATAAGCAATAAATAACAGTGGCCCTAATAAACTTCCCTGCGGAACACCACAATTTACTTCTCTTATCACTGAACAATTATCTTTGATTATAACAAACTGTCTTCTATTTTCCAAATAACTCTTGAACCACTCCAAGGCCTTCCCACGTATTCCGTAATGTGATAACTTGTGGAGTAGAATATCGTGATCAACAGTGTCGAAGGCCTTGGAGAAGTCCAAGAAAATACTAATTAAATGAGAATGATTATCAATTGCGTGAGCCACTTTATCAATAAAATATAAAAGAGCATGAGTTGTGTTATGCTTCTCTCGAAAACCGAATTGCGAATTAGTAAAAATATTATGCAACTTCAAAAAACCAATAGTTCTCTTATAAATGAGTTTCTCTAAAACTTTGGACAACGATGATAATAATGAAATTGGACGATAATTACTGACATCGGATTTATCACCCTTCTTAAATAATGGAATTACTTTGGCCAGTTTCATCTTGTCAGGAAACACACCGTTAGAAATTGACAAATTGAATATATGAACAAGTGGATCAACAACTGAAGATATAACACCTTTAAGAATGAAATTATCTATATCATCATACCCAGAACTCCTCTTGTTCTTAAGAGAAGATACAATATCAATAATCTCATGTCTATTAGTTGGAGTAAAATAAACAGAATTGGAATTGCGCTGGCCTAAATATTCAGTAAAATGATGCTCAGACGCAGGAATATTTTGGGCGTAACTTTCACCTATCTTTGAAAAGTAAGAATTGAAAGCATTTGCAATGTGAACAGGGTCACTGATGATTTCATCTTTCAACTTAATGTTGTCGAAACCAGATTTTTTACTCGAGACATTCATAGCTTGCTTTAATACATTCCAAATATTTTTCATATCAAACTTGAATCTTTGCAATTGCTTAAAATAGTATCTTTTCTTCTCAGAACGTAAAATCATAGTTAAAGTATTTTTATATAAAGTGTATTTACGTTTTGATCGCTCATTTTTTTCCAATTTGTATCTATAATACAATCGATTTTTCCTGTTAATCGACCGAAGAATTGATTTTGTAATCCACGGCAACCTAGGTGTCTTTTTATAATCTGGTTTATTTTTTTGTTTCGGAATTACATTATCCAAATGATAATTAAATGTTTCCATGAAATAATCAAAAGACAAATTAATATCATCACTTTCAAAAACTCTTGACCAATCAACAGTTTCGAGAACCGCATCAAGACTAGCTAGCTTTTCAGACGAGACTCTACGACTCAATAAAGGAGATGAAAAAAATCTAACATTATTAACTGAGGTTTTAAGCGCAAAATGAGTCATAATTGGATAATGGTCTGTCATATCTGAAAGAATTATATAAGAATTAATAAGGGGTAGGGTATTACAAAACATATTGTCGATCAGAGTAGCAGAGTGATCAGTGACACGCGTAGGTTTCGAAATAAGCGGAAGAAAAGAAGAGGACAAAAATGTTTGAAGAAACTCGTGTGCGGCAGTATCATTTTCCAACTTGAGTAAGTCAATATTGAAGTCGCCGAGGAAGAAACAATCCTTATTTTTAAAAACTGGGGATTTTATCAAATCTGAAAGGTAAGTTAAAAAATCCTTGATATTGGAGTTTGGAGGTCTGTACATAATGCCGACCACAATATTCCTAATTCCTGGGATGTAAATTTCTAAAAATAATGATTCAACAATATTATCCATTCTGGAAATATCATCATGAACAATACATTCAAAAGCATTTGATATGTACAGTGCAACACCTCCACCACTCTTATCGGGCCTGTTATTAGCAAATATATTGTAGCCGTCAATGTTGAAAAAATTTTCGGTGTTGGAATTTAACCAGGTTTCACTTAAACCAATAGCAGAAAATGCCTGATTTGCATCAGTTTCTAACAATAATTTTAACTCATCAAAATGCTTATTCAAACTCCTGATATTTAAATGCAACAAAGAAAATGTATCTTCAGAAAAACTTTCGTAAATATCTTTACATTGATTCACAGTAATATATTTACACAACATATTTTCAGTTAACTCTCCACCAAAATCATAAGGCAATTCATTTACAGATGAATTTAAGTTTTCAGCGACAGCATTGTCATAAAAAATTGCTCGTGAATTAGAAACTCCACGAACCGGATCTGAATCTAACCTTATGTGCCTAAATAACTCAAAAAAGTCATTATTTGAAAGAGAACTAAACGGTGCATTCGGGAAATTAGCCATTATAAATGTGGAACATATCTATGAAAGTTTGTATTACCGATCGAGCCTCAATGACAGGAACGAGTGCATACTGCGAGAAAATAAGAAACCAACAGAGTGAGGTAGGACACTGGAGAAGCCGAAGAACATGGATTCTGTCAAAATCATAATGAGCAGAGGATCGCTGCGAAGAAGTCGAACAGGGAAGAGAAGAGAGCAGTACAAAGTAGACGAGAAAGTTCAGTAACAACGAAGAGAAACATGAAACACACATAACATGTAAACGAGGACAAATTGGTTGTCTCCGAGGGCTTCCGAGACGATAACAATGGAATATAATTATACAACACAGAAATCCGAGCGGACATTAGGTATGATATGCTAATAGTTTTTGACTGGCTCCCGCAATGTAAAGCTGGTGCGCTTTGAGCGCTCGAAAAGGTCCAGTTGTGATGTAGTGGATGGATAAAAGAGAAAAAAGAATCACTATGCTGAAAACAATAACAGGATAGAAAAAATACAACCTGTTTGACAGACAGACTAACGAGTACAACATCCTGATATTACAAATAAAATCAGTGTGACACACGAAACGCTTATCAAACAAGGGCATTTGCCCATGTAAATTAGATGCATTTAAATGTGACATTGCGGGGGCCCATGGAGTTCCTATAATAAACCAGATCACTAACATGAACAGTATCACAAACCAAGGCCGTGTAAAAATAACCACTAAACGCATATGGAAAGCTGTGAGTGGTGCGATGTTTTAGCCAATTGGGTTGCAGGGACTCCCATTATGCATAATCAATATACAAGGAACACATATGGAAAGATTTATAAGCATTACAGGGGTCGGTGACTGAGTGAACCAACTTCAAGTCACTGATGTCTTTCAACGTGGGCTCACTAGAATAAATCAATAGGTGACCGGACAAAAGCCAAACAAACAAAACACAGGCGTGATCGAGAAGGCCAAAAGTAGGGTAAAGCACTTAAGGTATTCAATAGTTTGTCAGACTGAAGAAAACATGAGTGCGCATAGTGATAACACATAATCAACAACCGATGTGTAACAAGAATAATCAGCTGTGGTGCTAAGAACGTAGTAAACTATGATAGATTATGCATGACTCAGAGGAGAAGGAATCTGATGGAGCAGGGTTCACGACCACAGAAGACTGTACACTATCAAGCAGACAAAGAGTAATTTGAAATCATTTAAAGGATCAAATTGCCAATTCTAAAGAATTTGGTGGACTAAAAGTAGACAGGAGCACCTGAGATATCCAACAGTTTGTTTGACTGAAGAGAACATGAATGCTCATGGTGATTATACAAATTATCGGAAACTGATGAGAATAGTCAGCTCTGGGTGTTAAGTGCGTAAATTGACTATAATAGAGGTTATGCATAACCATAAGGAGACGGAATCTGGAACAGGGTTAACGACCACAACAACTTGTGTACAATGTTATACAGGCAGGGAGTGATTTAAAAGCGCTTAAAAATCGGTTTGCCTGAGTGAATAAACTCCGTGGATGGTTGAAAAAAAAAAACACCCGGGAATGTGGAACAGAGCAGTTTGATTTGTATAGTTTAATTGTGTCTATGCATGGAAAACATCGGTCACCTATTTGGTAGTTGTAACAATCAACTCGAGATTATTCACGAGTCCTCAACTACAAACACACCGGTTCAACAAACAAAATGAAAAGCACAATCATTTCAGAATACAAGGGGAAAGTACTGACACGGCTGTTGGCTGTTTGAAACAAAGTGTTCATTGAGGTCACTCAACCTCTATTATGTGTGGTACATTAAACAACAGCAGCTAGGAATGCATTGAACACCCGAAACGAAGTATAATTACATAATAGGACCTGCTCTTAAAGGGACGGCGCAACGTCGGCCGAGACTTGGCCTTTAACTTTTACAAGGATACCAGAAACCAGAAACCACCCTAGTTAAAGAACCAAAGAGCATCACTTAAGAGACTTTTTATCTTCATTCATTTTTTTTTTTAAGAATGAGAGAGAGAGAAAGAAAGAGAGAAAAGGAAAAGTCCCAACTGAATCAGCGCCATCCCTTCAAGGAGACGCCCCGAACAGTGCAGAATAATACCGGCAGTAACCATGGTAACATAAGCTTAACTTTGTTAAGTTCGAAAAATAACAGAATACAAATACGTAGAAAATTACCGAGTTCATGTTTTACATGTAGTTTTCGTATACATAGCTTGTTGTGTCTTGAATGTCAAGGGAACCCATGAAGTTATCAGGATCAACATTCATGGTATTGGTAAAAACATACATGCACCTGATTAGATGAGACATACGGACTTATCTGAGAATGTGAAAAATTTCAGACAGAATCTCGTAAGGAACATTGGTGCTATGATACTTGCACCAGTCTAACATTAAATACACTTATTCGGGTCACTCAACTTGGGGTGAATAGATTAAATAATAGAGGGAATGCAAGGAGCATCCGAAACTCGAAACAAACAAACAAACAGGACTGACTCTTAAAGGGACACTCTGGGACATGCAGCAAAATGTTATGCATTTCTATATACAACAAACTTTCATCAAAAGGTCACAGAATCAGAATACTATAAAGGGTCTCAAATATGATTGAGAATGTATTGACTGGCTACATGAAACAATCGAGTTTGGTCATACGGGAAGAAAAAAAGAAAAAGAAATGTCAACCCCAAACTACGAAAATGCTGCAAATTGGAAGAGACAAAAAACTAGAGAGCATTAACAAGGACTCAAACTTTTCAGCTATCCTCGAGCGAAATTTTCACGTCTTAGAAAACAAACCGATATGACAGTTGTTCCTGTGAAACTATAAATTTTCTCAATATCATTAATCAAAACAACTATTTCTGAAAAACATTTCTCTGACCTCCTATCTGCTGTGCATGAAGTCTTAAATGAGAAATTAAAAACGAAAAATCTGGAAAAAGTAAATTAAAGATAAGTTCTATTTTTTAATCGACATGCCAATACCTATAGACAGTTAAGGAGAGTGAGCCAAACTCGAAGATATCAAAAGAAACAAACAATCAATTATTTACTAAGTGATTAAACGCCCTTATAACAATTATAATGGCTTTGCTCAATTCACAGGTGCATAAAAACCCTATACCAGAAATAGAGAGTGGAAAACGAAGAAAAGAGAGAAGAGGTACACCCGGGGTGTCATTCGTTTAACCGAGGTCTTTCGTTATGCTCTGGCTTAAAGAAAATGAAATATCTTATTTCTCCATTCACTAAGTTTTGCCGGAGAGTAATGAAGGGAAATACTAGTAAGACTTCTCTCCATGAAAAAGCAAAGCTTTACATCAGTAAGAAAAAAATAACTCATCACACCTGCCTTCGACAGTACAGTAAGTATGAAAGTTCATTTCTCCCTGCTCTCCACTTTCGCCATAACACTTACTGCTCGAAATTAGCAGCCCAACAACGTCAACAACAATCTATATCATATTTAAGGAGAGGAAAGAAGCAATGCTTGTTGTTTGTCGGCGATTTTCATAAATGTTGTAATGCAGTATAATATTTTCTCTTACTAGAAAAACCGATAAAGCAAACAGAGCATGCGTTTATGCGACATTTTGTGGAAAAAAAAAACAGTTTCAAGCATAACGGAGTAAATATCATGATTGAATCAGTGCAGTCATCAGAAATAATGCGAATGACCATAGTTAGCATGATAAAGCAGGGTGTAAATCAAAATAAATAGAATTTAAAAAAATGCAGCTACAAGTCTGTCAACATCCAAATCAGGGAGATCCCACACAGCAATCAGGGAGATTGCTGTGTGTTACATACATTGCAGTGTGTGAATACTATCTAATACTCTCTTATTTAAACAATAAATATACAAATTGTGACATTTTCAGAGAGACTTCTGCAGAATCGGGGAGACTTGACATCTCTGCAGTTACGTAACGCGGTAGGCATGGTCATCGCTTACGGGGTAAAAAATTGTGTTTAACTCAAAACACCAATACTCTTGTCATACAATATATATCGGTGATTTGACTATTGGGCATGCCGCCCAGACCTCCGTAACGCTTCTCAATATATCAATTTTATGAGGCTTACAAATTTAACATATTTCTGCCTCTATATATACACAAAAAACCCCTCGATTTAAGTAGAGGAACTATGGCAAATAGCACTAGGACCAGAGGAAAGCTTTGCGAGTTCAAAGTATGGTAGCAAGGTAATGGTACAAAAGAAAGAATTGTGCTTTATCAAATACAAATGAAAAATGAGTATCGGACACTCTTACTCTTTCCAGACAGTCCAAGGAGTCTGCGGGCCGCCACCGGCTTTCGTCTGGCGGGTCTGCAGGTACACTTGAGTTCCGTTAATGCGTATTCGGGTTGACAATTTTTTTCTCTCTGCGTAGGTTGAAAGCAATGGAGGCTAGCCTGCCCCTCTCGCGCTTCATTGTGGGCGGTAGGTCGGTCCGGATTGTGATCCGGGAAAAATCGAGCGAGGGAAAAGGCTGTGGACCGGCTCTGCCAGCGTAAGTCGCGGATGTTGTGCTAGAAGCGGTAGTTGCATGAGCAGGTGGTGAAGTTGGCTGAGATGATGGGGCAATGTGGGTTGGGTGAATTGATGCGACGCTTGAGGTGGGCTGTTGACTCGAGGTTGGTCCGGCGGCAGGTGCTCCTGATCGGCGTTTCGGTTGCTCGTAAGCCTGTAGAAGGGCGTCTCAGTCGGCCATGTGCGAGAATCGGACAATGATTGGACGGGGTCCTGCCGGCTGAGAATCCCTTCGAGCAGAGGGCAGTCGATGAGCATTGACGATCGGGATGTTTCGTGCTTCCTCCGGACTTAGATTGAGAAAATGGCAAATCACCATCGCAACAATTTTGTAGATGTCTTCGTCTTTGCCGTCGGGCATCCCGTAGATGAGAAGGTTCTGTTTTCTTTGGTGGAGTTCTAGAAGCATTAATTTTTCTTCTACGCTGCTTATCTTTGTTTCCATTTCGTCGTTGATTTTCGGGATCGTTTCCTTTTCTAGAGTAGTAATTTGACTTGCGTTGAAATTGACTGCTGATTCAATGTCTGCAACGAACCTTTTAGTTTCGGCAAGATCATGCTTAACAGCGCAGATTTCCGAAAGCACAGAATCCATCTTGGCTGTCATTTGCAGTGATAGATTTGTAAACATCCCTTTAAGTTCATTGAAGATACCGGTGACAGAGGCAGGGACAGACTGTTCCCCCTGGTTGCCTGGGGCAGCGGGCGGAGTGACAGCCGTGGAGACATCAGGGGCCAGTTCAGGTGTAGACGGGGTTTCAGATGCAGTCGTGTTTGATCCCGGGGGAGGTCCGGAGGTAGCGCCAGCCGACTGTTCTTGGACGAGAGGCGGCTGGTCCACAGACAAGTCCAAGGACTGCGATGGCTGCGGGTGACTAGAAGTGGAAGGATTTTTCGCAGGCATTTTTGGACGTTTAGAAGTACTTTGCTCTGGCTTTTTGTTGCTTTTAGCCACGTAGGTTTTCCTCAGATTGTACGTTTTGGTCCTACAGTCCTCAGACATGCTTAACTAGAGTCGAAGAGTGGAAGACTGGAAAAGTTACATAGTAACTTTGGCTGTGCAGATTCACTGGACTGTGGTGGGAGGCGGGAGCCAAGACAAAAACACGTCCGTCTCCTACGATGACATTCTGTTCAAGGAGGGAGGGGGGGGGGGGGTGGTTACTATGCACAATTTCCTTCCGTACATGGGTAGCATATGAAATTCCAATGAAATCTCAAAGCATAATTTTAACATTTTTGCGAAATATCATACACTCATTGATTGTTCACTTGCAGATGGATTTATTATTTTTTGTATTTTTTTTTTTTTCAAGAATGCAATGTTCAAACGAAAACACAACAATGGCACAGATATTTTGGTAAAATGGGATTGAGGGGAATTATTAAAGTCGAATTCTAGAAACGAACTTAGATCAGTTAGATACAAAGCAAAGAAGAATGTTCTTCTCTCTACTCTCTCTCTCTCTCTCTCTCTGTCTTTTCCATTGCATAATCCACGTTGCATGGGCGGTCATTGATGAACATACGGTGCTTAATGCCATCAGGCTCTCCGAATTCATCATTAGCAATTCCACATTCTACTTCGTTTCCCTCTCTTCTTCTTTCCCAAACTCCACCTCTCTCTAACATTCTATCCAGAACTTGACGGCAGGCACCGAATGGCTTAATAGCTGTACATGATACTTTTTGTGTCTTACTGATCACCTCCTGGCGATAGTTGCAACAACAGTTTGTAGTATATATACCAAAGTAGGGTTTATAATTATGCAAATCATGTTCTACTCCGGAAACCAATGATAGCTCGTTCACAGTAATGGCTCACATTTTAATATACTTTTTTTTTCTTCTTCTTTTTTTTTTTAAATCACATGGGCATACCCCGCTGTTATTTGGCACCATCATATCATCTGGTCTTATCTCTATCCGTTCTCCGTTTCTTTTTTCACAGACACTGATTACTCGGGGCTTACAGCCAAACAAGCTAGCTTTCATGTAGCTCAGTAGGCCCCGTCATACTTCTCTTTGAGCAACCCCATTTCGATTTCGATTTTGACCAGTTATCGTTACATGTAATTACTGTGTTATCACCATAACGTATGAACCGTGAGAGCAGAGCGAATAATAATAACAACTGAACTTGAATGCTTTTTCATTAATTAGAATTCAAATATGATTTAGTTCGGTAGCGAGACCCATAATATTTAATTACTGGCTGTGATATTAGTGATATCTGTATAGACCTATGCAAACATTATTTTATGAGCAAAGAAACATATTTGTAATTATCAGTAGGTAGAGCAATCGGAGAGTCTCCGGTATAAATTCTGATGAGTTCTGCTTTCTTTGTTCTCATTATTTCCAATTAAGTCTTAATAAAGGAGGCAAATACTGAGAACAACTTCCGTCTCACAACTCCTTTCTTTCCCATGAAATATGCACGGCAGCGAGCAGCGAATTTCAATTTCGAAACTTCCTTACATTCTTCCCGTATAATTCAGTGTGTGTGTTTGTGTGTGTGTGTGTGTGTGGGGGGGGGGGGGGTTGCCGCTGCAAACCCCGGCGCCAGCAGTTACCCGCATCACAATGTTCCGCAGCCCCTGTTATGAGTTTAAATATGAGGTAAGACACGGCTGACGTTTTCGCTTTATCAGAATTTGATTAAAATTTACATATCCACCTTATCCGTGTCATTCATGTACTCTTATTTTCCTTACTGAACCCTCATTCATTTGTTACAGCAGAGAATAAACCAGCATCAGGTACTCTCGACATTGACAACGGCCACGCTGCTATGTCGATGTTATGTGACAAAAATTCACCTGATGAGCGCGGGCGACATTGAATCTGACCCAGGCCCGCGTGATTTGGAAAAGAGGTATGCTGCAGCCATGGAATCACAACTTTTAGTGTCATTACAACAATTCACCATTCATATTGTTTTCAATTCTTGTCGTCTTCCTGTAAACTCGGGACTCTTGACTATTAATAATTGGAGGGCCCCTGTTCAAGTCCATCCAAATTTCTACGTCTTTCAATAAGATCTTGTTGTTTGCATAGATTATGATGGACGTCTCGACTCAGGTGTAGATGGCAGCGAAATGGGAATGGTATGACAATATAAGCTGATTTTTTTTATTAGATTTGATGCCTTTTATCGTAAATAAATTTAATTGTATTATTCTTTTATTATCATGAATCTTCACGTGTGCTTCAATCGAATATGTTTTTTTCGTACTGTTAACATGTATAATAATAGTCTAATTGGAAACATGGTTTTGATTTTTTTTTTAATTTGTTTTGTGCCTATTTCAGTGTGTCATTTTTTCTCTGTGCTCCTTTCACATCGTTGTTAACTTTTATTTTTTTGTTATAATGTTGAGATTGCAATAGGACATTGTCATTTTAAGGGTTCAGTTTACTTGAACAAGTCTCTGTTAATTTTGTTAGCATTTTATTCTGTATATCAAAATGATTGGTTTTTTTTTTGTTACAGAATACATGTCAGAATCGAACTGAATAGGATTGAAGAATTTGAATTGAATTTCCCACAAGTTAGCGTTCACAAAAAAAAGAACAAACATCAATTAGCCACAATAATATTCTTTTTTTTTTGTCTTTTTGACGAAAAAGAAATCAATATATATAATAAGGGTACTAGGTCTCGCGCAGGGACGTAATGATCGCGCATAGCGTAACTGCGTATAGAAAGCATTAATACGCGTAAGACTAAGCGCAAAATTTGCCGATACGCCCATGGAATAAACATACCTGACAACCGCTAAAAATGAGAAGGAAGCAGGTAAGAAATTTAGATTTCAAACAAATTTTTCACTAAATTTCCAATTTTTTGGAACACATTTTTCACTTAATTTCCAATTGTTTACGTTATAATTTACCTACCTTAGCTTAAAATCTTTTTTAAGGATGTTGTAGCCAAGACGTGTCGTCTCGCTTGTCTCGTTCGTATGATCGTAGCCGATAGAATTCGTATTTTGTTCGATCGATCGTTTATAATATTCTACGAAAGCCGAAGCACGTTCAGCCGCAGAGAGGGGCAGACACTTTCACGCATGAAACTACATAGGGCAGCTGCGCGATCTTTACATACCCCGAGAAGGTGAACGCATTAAAAAAAAGTCCGACATACAAACGGCGACAGCGCACTACTCCGTCATCGTATCATCAGGAGATTCTGGGAGGTGATTTTTCTGCATTTTCGTGATATTCATTGAGAAATTCAGGTACGATTATGGAATAACTTCTATTATAAGAGCATTTCAAATTTTCGTGCGCGATATCTAGACCCCTCAACCATATATATATATCGAAACGTAAACTCTAATAACATTTACAAATGTAACAAATGGGGTTTATAAGTAGTAGTCATAATAACCAACATGGGGGAGCCTTAATCAAAGGCACAGTTTGTGTAAAACTTTGGTTACGAAAATTAAATCACGCCATAATGATACAATAAACAAGAGAGTAACAGAGAATATGCAAGAATGAATAAACAGAAACAACAACTAAAACTGACGCTCCGCATTATGAGAAAGGAATGGGAAGAGAGGATAAAAAATGGAGTGAATAGATCAGATAAGTTGGGATGAGAGGAAAAAAAAACCGAGATGGAAAGAGGAAAGAAGAACGAGCAGGAGGATGGACCATATCAAACAGAATATCTATGTAAAAAATCATTCCTAAATTGTCTTCTCAAATTTATCAAAGTATGTTTTTGTTTGAAACTTGTGTCCAATGAATTCCAGAGTTTATCCATGCAGAATGAAAAAAAAAAAATGTTAGACGATACAAAGGCAAATGCAGTGAGTTCGACCAGCTTGTTGGGAATTGTGATGAGGTATTAATGCGAGAGCAGTGCTGTTAAAGAAGAGGCTGTCTCAAACAGGTACAATTTTATTCGGTCACTCGCAAGCAAACGTTTTGCACTTTATTTACCTTTTTTTTTTGGTGGGGGGGGGGGGAGAGATGTCTGTCAGACAAGATTTATTTCACTGATTGAAAAGCCATGCTCTATGTTTAAAACGAATAAATCTTTGAAGGCCTAACCTTTCATACAATATTCGTCGTTTTATTTTTCTTTTCTTTTTTATACAGCATCAGATACCAGAGGCTGTTCTGTGACTTATGCAAAAAAATACCTCCCCAATTTTATTTGAAATTTGGGACCTTACTTGGTTTTACATATCCGGAGCTAACCGATGTCCGTACGCAACATCAGAATGATAACTTCGAAGCACTGATGCATATCATGTGGAAATGGAAAAATAGGCAATCTCCTGGCACGGATATTGTGGTCATCCTTGCAGAGAAACTTCGAGAATCCGAACTGGGCTCTTTGAATGAATTGATCATACCCAACGTTCGACCCTCTGGTGACGTGCTAATTTTGTTGATGTGGTGGAAATGATGCTCTATGCATTGCATGATTTCGTTTATTTGTTTGTTTGTTTGTTTTTTTTTTTTTGAATAATGCTGTTACCTATGATAATGTCCTTGCTGTATCCAAATCTGCCGGACCGGGCGAGTTATGCACTACGTAAGGTGCTGTGCTTACCCTCTCAAGTCAGCATCTACCTGATATTACCTATACTAATGCGAAGAAAAGTATATATAACTGTGTGTCATATTGAGAGTGGCAGTAGAGGGTCAAAAAAAAATATACATTTCCACAGTATGCTTTACTCAGAGTAGGTAATTAGATTACACTTATGTAGCGATTGATACTGACTTAGCGCAATAATACGGAAAATATAATACATTTGAAACACAGCATCATTCACACACAACAGCAACAAAAATAGGATAAAATAAATATATTTCAATTTATCAAGACTTTATGCATTTCTCTAATTTAAAGAGGGTTAAACTTTGTTATAGAGATATGGAGAAATGTCAGGGAAAAAATCTATCACGGGTATAGGTGCGGGAACCATGTAAGAGTTACAGAGTGCTGTTAAGGAAGAACAGAGAGAACAGGTTGAAGTTGAGGAACGGAGGGACGTCAAGTCTTCAAGATAAGATAGGGGAAAGATTATCTCATAACTTATAAGGGGAAAGATTATTTCATAACTTATAAACAATAAAGGTGTAAAGTTGTGTAAGAAATTGTATTCATATGTTCTAAAATAAGCAATCCGATTTCTATGCAGAATTTGTTGGTAATATGATAATCGAGTAAAGCAAATTGAACGATGGATGCGGCAAGATGGAGACAAAGCTTCAAGAGTGGTGGTTTCAGCACGTGATTTCACTCTTCCATAGTAAGTGGCATAAATCTCAACAAGTTCGACGTTTTTTTTTTTTAAGTATGTGATCAGAAACAGTCTAGCCTATTGGATTTCAGTGACACACTGTTGCGCCGTTATGTAACCCCGCCGCAGTGCCATACAAGCGTGCATGGCACTCTGCGCAGAACTTGATAGTGCAGTACATGCCACGTGCGTGTATGGGACCTGAAAGTGGAACCGAGTCCTCCCTCTGGGCCTTTATTTATTTGGAATCTGTCAGTAGATCTTATTCTACGCAGAATTGTTATTCAATATCCACTTTTTAAATTTATGCTTGCATGCAGCGCAGCGCTTGGTCTAGAGGCCTATTGTTACTTTATACAGAGCTGTTCATGGGATTAGATTTCGCGGTGCTGTTCGGGGATAGCCGACAACTGACACATAGTCTGGGCCTACCTGGGTTTCCGTCATACGTTTTAGACAATAATTTATACCCAGCTGTGCGATTGCTCTTGAGTCTTCTTCAGATTGGCTGCAGTTTTCTACCTAACCAAAACAGCTAGTCCCAAGACATGTCAATATCTGTTAACGCTCCTTTCTCGGCGCGCGAAATGCAATTATCCTTTCCTTGGCCTAGACCTAGTATCAGGGACTTTCCGATTGTTTGGACATGGCCGCCTTTCTCGTACAATAGCGGTTCAAAATTGTTGCAGTCCCTTCGTCACGTGCGCGTACGGTGTTATCACCCATTTCGATTTTCAGTGCATGCCGTTCCCTACGTACTACTATGACGTCATGGCTTCTTCCCCTCCAGCGCGCTGGCGATTGGTTGAGCCACGCGTGGGCGTAATTCACGTTCTGTATCGAGGTGGCAATGAAATCCTTGGCAAAAGCATTTGCGATTCTTGCGCTGGACGTGCTGGAGAACTGGATCATGCGTAGTACCTTAACATGACGTCATTACCATCACTAACATCATTATTCACAATAAACTAAACTCCAAACTCCTTTTTAATTTACTTTTTACAAACCTAAACATAAAATGTTCACACTAATATTGCCAAATAAGTTTGAATATAATAATGATAATAATAATAATAATAATAATGTATCACATTATGATAATGCCCAATGCATTGTGTGCAGCCAATCGTGACAATTTCTTCAATTTCAGTGTCTAGACCTACCCAATACATCGCATTTTTTTCCTCTGTACAGTCTGTTGAAACGTTGACACACATGATTGTCATTGTGACAACCGGAGTCTGCATGTTTGTTACAAAAGAACTCTTTTTTTTCCCGTAGGTTCCATTGACATTTTATGTAATGTTTTAAAACGAGTACACAGTAGTTGAGAATTTTCAAGTTCATGTAAAAGAAAAAAAAAAAAAAGGCTTATGCGTTTAACGGTTAAGTAGCCATTTACGACAGTTTTTTGTTTGTTTCTTTGTTTCTTTGTTTTTTGGCCGATACGGCTTCCGCACCAAGTACACCAAGTTATGATCACTAATGCTAATAATCTCAGGGCCCTGTTTTATCAAGATAAAGTTAGCGTTGATTTCGAAATCAACGCTAACTTTATCCAACTTGAAGTCCGCTATATCTTTAATTCAACTGTAAGTTTCCGTTTTACGAAGAGACTTAATAGTCGATTATAGTTATAGCTCATCATCATGACTTAATTATTGATTTAGTCAAAACAAAAAACACAGGACGAGGCTGGTTTCCGGTACTGTCTGCTTAAAAACAATGCAATACATAAAGCAAAACAAACAACAAAGTCACGCCACGGAAGTGTAGTCTGTTGGTGCGCCGCAGTATGATTAGCGCTACAGCCGCTGAATTAGCAGTATGTTTGCAACAGAACCGCAAAATATGCAGTTGTTTTGCGTTGTATTGACGAAAGTACATGGTAGGTCGATAGTTCTAGCACATCTCGAGCTCAACGAAAATCTGCGTACGCGCGTACCGTAAAGATCCCGCACACTAGCACTGTGCACTTCGTAAGATCTCAGTTGCAGTATTCATTGACATGGATATAAAAAACGTACAGACAGTAACCGACTGTCCAAGGTGAAGGTCGTGTAGGCCTATGCATTGTTAACTACACGCAGCCGCTGTCGCGAAGCGACGCGGCTGCACCTGTATTCCGTCAAAAACTCACCGAAATCTGTGGCTGAAATCAGGTCTGTAAAAGTCCTTATTGCTTCACTCCTCATCTGCGTGTTATTTGAATGGCATTCACTCTCGTATACAGTACTACAACGTACAACATAGGTAGTCGGAGAGCTAGAGGGCGCCTCTCCGACTACCTACGTTGTACGTTGTAGTATACGAGAGTGAATGCCATTCATAATAACACGCAGATGAGGAGTGAAGCAATAAGGACGTTTACAGACCTGATTTCAGCCACAGATTTCGGTGAGTTTTTGACGTAATTAAACAAAAAATCGCATACCGATTATTGAAAGATTATCATAGATTACGATAATTTCTTGTATTTTAGTTTTCCACGATTAATAAAGATATTCATGAAGGAGTCGCACAACCACACTGAAAAATGACAACGTCTGCCAAGGAATAAAGGTGCAGCCGCTGTCTCTACAGCGGCTGCGTGTAGCTAATGCATTGTTTCAAGTCTTGTGTGCATGTTTACGTGTAGGATTATGGAAACTTGTGAGAGTGTGGTGACTACAGTAGCTTGTTTTTACCTCTACGGCGCAGATCGGCGTTGTAAAGAATAGTTCGCGAGTCTACATGTCGAAATTCTAGACCTAGTAGACGCCGCTAGTCATGCAGTGTTACGGTAAGTACAAACGACTCGCTGTGTAACGTTTTTAGGCCTATTAAACGTCAGGCCTATTCACTGGTTAGATCTTAAGTCACTGTCGTACTCGGTGCTATGAAATTAAACTCTTTATTTCCTGTATAGGCCTACTGAAATCTTATCTATTGACGATGTAGCTCTACGTAGGCCTACGCATGTCAGAAATCACTGGTTTCCTCGCATATGTGGGTTCTGTGGCAAGATTTGCATTGCACACAGACGCGGTTCCATTTACTCGGTTACTTTAAATTGCCCTTGCTGGCGACGGCTTGATTGGCGGGCTGAGGCGCCAGGCGCGCATCCTGGGATTGAGACTGCTGTCTAGGGTGTTTGCGTGCAGCAGTCGCGTAAGCAATGAGTGTCGATCGTGAATTTCATGCAAGGAAAAAACCATAATTACATGAAAGAAACGCAACTAAATTTTAGAAAAAGTGAGCAGTTAGGGTGGGATTTCACGGAGCATGCGAACGATTTGCGAAGGACGCGAATAGCAAAATCTAGCATTCGTATTTTAGTCTGCAAAAGATCGCCAAACGAACGTGAGGGTTCGGAAGCGTCGTCAATTGTTCGCGAATGTCGTTTTTACTTCGGCGAGAATTTCAAAAAAGTTTGAAATTTTTTGCGAACCTTTTCCGCACACTTGTTTGTGATTTGCTCGTGAATTGTTCTCGAAAGTTTCTTTAGAGCCTCGTCATATGCGCAAGACCTTCGCAAGACACGGGCGATGTTCACAAAATGTTCGTGAAACCCCAAACAGACTCCGAAACTTTGGAGAATGTCTCGCGTTTGTTACGCGAAATCTGCGAAGTTTTTCCGATCATTTTACGACGCAATCGCAAACTGTTCGCGAACCTTTTGAGATATTCTTGCGAACGTTTAGCGCACGTTTGGGGAATGTATGACCTATACGTTTTCTACAAATAAAAATCGTAACATACATCTAAACATCAAACAATTATTAACAACTATAGTAACAAAAGGAATTAAAGACTAGCAAGGAGAAATAAATGTTTGATATACAAAAAAAAAATCGTAGAATACACTTAAAATTAATCTAAAGTATGTAAAATTTCATTTGAACTATACAGATTATGTGTTGGAGGAACTGCAAAAAAAAAAAAAATCAAAGGCTTTACTAGTGGAGATAATATGTCCTAGGAAAAAAAAATGTAGGCAAGCACACGATAGAGAAATGAGAGAAAAAGAAAGGAGAAATAGAGGAAAGAAAAAAATTCAACTCAAGACAGCTTCCACCTCTCCTTGGGTACATTTTCTCCCATGATTATTGAAATTTTTTCGTTGTTCGCATTTCCGTCGCGTGTTCTTCGTGTACGTAACATGCTGTACTTTAGCAATGGTACACGCGACATTCGCACATACGTCGTGGAAACTTCGCACAAATTGCGCAAGAATAGTTTTCGGCTTCATTGTTGGAAAACATTCGGAGAAAAACTTTTCCGAATGTTGGATTTTGTCATTCGCGTCCTTCGCAAATCGTTCGCGTGCTCCGTGAAATCCCACCCTAAACAGACAAACATTTCTGACAAGACCCCAGCTAGAATAGGAAAGTGTGACAGTCATCTTTCTTCTGTAAATTGCCTTACAATCGAGTCTACCTAACTGGTCTCTACTTAGAGTTAAAGGTCCAGTTTACCTTTGGGAGCAGTGATTTAAAAAATGTTCAAGATATCACATTTGATGCATATGTGTAGGTCTGTTGTATCATAAAACATCCTACCATATGAAATATTTGCAATAAAACCTAAAATATAAGGAGATATCAGGGTTTTTCTCAGTAAACCGTAACTGTATACGGTTTAGTCTGGAAACATTTGTATTATAACTATTGTTCACATTTTGTGTATTTAACAACACTTAACATCGATTATACGGATTCAAATTTTGACAGTGGTTGTTTCTATCCCTAACCCACATTTTAGAACTATTTTAAAGCACTAATGCTTTCATCTGCAAATGGTAAATTATGCCTTTAATATTTTATCTTTACTGTAAAGCTATCATGAATTTGGAGCGGTTGAGAAAACTTATATGTTGATCTGGGAGGAAGTTGGAGTTGATTTCAACTCTGGGTGTCTTGATAAAACGGACTTCAAGTGGATTTGGAAGTAAATCATAGATTAGTGGACTAAGAGTTGATTTGAGAGGAAAATCATAGATTATCTTGATTTAACGTGAAATTTATCTTTTGATAAAACGGGGCCCTTAACATTTTGATCACAGATGTTGTTTATTATTTAAACTCGTGCTTGTCTCTGTTACTCTTGTGGGTTCTTTAATAACCTGTTTTGAGCCATAGCTTCGACACAGCTTCAAGACAAACTGACATTTTGTTTTACAAATCATGCCAAAATCCATATCTCCTAAGACATTATACAGGCCATACCCAACAGCGAACATTTGGCTGACGCTATCAATATCGAATCTTTAGTGAACAATTGATAACGACCATCAGAACTCGGGGGCTGTAATAATCGCCGACAAGAATTGTTGATAAGTTCTAATCAATATTATGTATAATCCAATCCAACTTCTATGATGCATAATCATATCCAAATGTATGTAATTAAAATAAATATTGTTAAGATGGAAGGCCAGTGGCTTATCCAAAGGGAGCGCGTCCGGTGCGCTTTTTATCTTTTTTATATTTTTCTTGTTAAAACAAAAGAAATAAAAAGAATTGATATGGGGGTTGTTACGCCCCCCTTTGATTTTGTAAAGGCGCCTTCCCTTGAATTAAGGAATTCCTGGATTTGTCCCTAGATGCTATCAGCTGCATGGCAAAAACGTAGATTTTAATCCCTTTAATCACCCTGATCGGCCGATACAGGTGAAAAGACGAATTAGTCAAAGTAATCAGTAATTATAATAGTGGGTTAAATTAATTGAGCGCAATTATAAGTAATACATTCTCTACATAATATGAAACGACTGCAGGCTCATAAAGGACTGTTAATGCCATGTTTTTTTAAACTACCGGTACAACAACAGCTCATCTAACAACCTAACAACAAAAACAATCAAAACACCCACAACCACTCAAAGCGTGCAAGTAGTTCTGTTGGGTTTTGTTAAAAAGGTAAAAATACTGATGGCGAAAGTGGAGGTCTGTAAAAATGATTCATTTTTTCGGTAAACCAAAAACTTCTCACGTTTTTTTTTTTTTTTTTTCCGCGAAAAAAAAAGTCAGAATGTAACTGTTTCTTTTTTTTTTTCGAATGTTTTACATGAAACTGATTTGCTTCTCCAGACTTGAAACAAGTCACGAAAATTATTTCATGATATGGATTCAGATAATTATGAAACAATATTTGAATCGCTGAAAAAGGAATAATCATGAAACGATGATTCTTCAATTCTATCACTTGCGTTACTCCTACTTTGGCTAATAGTTGTGAACGCCGACATGGGGAGCCTCAGGAGCAGCAAACCCGTGATACTTCTCCATCGTACTGTCTGGGACTGGGCAGAAAGGCACCGACAGCGACCGCGAGCGCTGTGAAGTACGGTAGGATAAAGCTGAATATAAAGAATAACACAGCACATGACGGCACCGTTATTGAGGCAGTTACTTGTCATGTTGACGATGCAGTTGAACAGATGCAGAATACGAGGCACAGGTTCAATACTTCTGGTTGCACATTGTCTGCAAACATCATTATGTAGAAAAAATGTCTCATGATTAAATTTTGAGAACTCTAGGAACAATTGTGCGTTTGGTTTTTGTTTTGTTTTGTTTTTTTGTTTTTTTTTTTTGGGGGGGGGTTCTTTATTTCTTAACTTGTCACTTTTGTTGTCCATCTCACAATATGGCTGGTGAAGATGCACGTCACGAGATCGACACCCACAAGTTATACAGGCCACGTGTCATACAGCTCACGAGTCATACAGCCCATTAGTTCGACACAAAAGCCAGAAAGCCAACAAGGCCCACGAGACCGACACATTAAGCCCCGTGTTGTATCTGTTGAACTCGTGAGCTGTTTTTACCTAGTGTCGAATTCATGGGCTTCATTTGCCTAGTGTCGAACTTATGGGCTGTATGACTCGTGAGCTGTATGGCTCATGGACCTGTTTTTAATGTCGAACGTGTGGGCTGAATGATTAGTAGGTATCGGTCTAATGGGATGACCGCAAAAAGAGATGCCCCATTATTCAGCTGCACTGGTATTACTTGGGACCCAGTTATGTATAGGTCTAATTTGGGCGTACCACTCCGTCGGGTTATACATCCTGATCTCTCTAATCCACCCGCCCCCCCCCCCCCCCCCCACACACACACACACTTTAAGCTATTAAAGAAAAAATCGCCCCCAAGAATAACGGCGAAACCCATGACTCCCCAAGCAACGGGTAGGTGACTTTTCGGATGGATATTTCCCTCGGAGACCCCCACAGGAGAACCATTTGACCCTTTGTGTGTCACATTAATTTCCTGTAATAAGTTTGTGTGTGAAATTTGGGCACATTTGAATCATTGCCACACAAACGACATTAATGTTGCTGTCATTATTACTGTATAATGGTGACCGTACATCACAAAACCAACAAAAAGTCGCACCCCTTGATTTTACGTGAGGACTCAAAAAAAGGTGAAACGGGTCAACCTCGTCCGTCCTGAGTTTTTGATATGTTCCGAAGGAGCTATTCTTGTTCTACATTGTTCTTAACCCACTCTCTCCCGAATTCTGAAATGCCCATAGACTTAATACGCAGGCCGCCAGGCTCCCGTACGGAACGGGTTAAGTTTGGGATCATAAAATGAATATAATAGTGTGTGTGTAAGTGTTTTTTTTTTTATCAAGTGATGAGACCAGGTATACCTTAGTAGGCCCTAGTCCTTTTTCATTTTTTTTTTTGTATGAAATCCTTTGCACACTTAACATTTCAAAACTCATAACTTTTTGAAAAAATAACGCTACTACTTCGAAAATTGGCATTAATCATGGACAAAATATGTTAAAAGAGCATGCTCCATTTCAGCTTGATCTTCACTGCACAGCTAGCACGGATTGGTAAAGAGTAAGTTGAAAAGACCATGCACTTCACAGCCTCTTTTCTCAGTTCACATTCTTTGTTCAGGATATGTGTTTTTTTTTTTCCCAATATTTAGAAAGGTTAGGAGAGTCCGCTTGAATTGAGTTATACATCATTCTAAAGCTTAATATAGAGTCTGCCGTTTTAGAATCTGGCCTTGACTAGAAATGTATATCTGACGACTTTTTGTTGGTTTTGCGGTGCAGGGTCACAATTATCATCGAAACTATAAAAAAAAAAAATACATAAGTATTATTACCACTATCAATATTTCTGTCGTTAACCTTTTACTATCCTTATCATCATCGTTAACCCTATTCATTGTCCAGGTGTAACCATTTTCAATACAAAAAGAAATAACGGCAAAAACGAAAAAAAAAGTTTAAAGGGTAGCAAGAGAAAGAAAAACAATAAAAGCTTTGTCATACAATTTGCATCAAAGCAAAACTTTGCATTTTCTATGCACAACGTTGCTCCTACATGTCCATGGTAACAGAAATCTGTAAAAATTACACAGGTTAAAAAAAAAAAAAAACACAAAATGTTTTCTCAAGGCGTTACTGTTTCATGATATATGTGGCACAGGCGAGTTATACCATGGTACAATAAAGAGTTAGAAGAAAACTTAGAAAGAGTGAAAACGATGCACTATCAAGTTTTCTCCAAAGAAACAGACCATAATTATGTCCTGATTGAAATCGTACCACCAATTTTTCACCATGACTGGTTTCTAAATAGAAACACCGCAGAAACGTCTACAGCCCATAATGTAACAGATTAGGCATAGGACAAAGTCAAATCACCTTTGGTTTTATCATCGGTGCAAATATAGGCTGCTATTATAATAAATCAAGCAATAGTTCCTCCATTTTGGTTTTATTGTTTTGTTTTGTTTTTGTTTCGTGTTATTTCATGATGAGACTTCCGTCGTTCACGTTTCAAATCTATTAAATCAAACATCTCTGCATCATTTTTTTAGGTTAAATATCAAAGATGGCTGATATTGTTCGATAGTATCAAGCGAGCATGTAGGCCTATACACAACAGAAGAATGGTTAAAACACGTGCCAGACCCAGGTTGATGAGAGTAAAACACGAAGGAATTTACAGAAATTTGTTCCCAACGAAAGAAGATGCGCAATTAAGAAAATAATATACCAGTAGTTGCAGCTCAGAGCTCGGCAGAAATAGAATCCATGAGAACTCAAATGGAAAATCCTTTAGCAGGCTGCGTCGCACAGCTGATCTGAGTTACATGTACACCTAAATGCGTTTGTTACCGTTTTCCATTTTTGTTCCAGGTATAAACATACATGTAGTACTTGCGTGTGTTTGTGTGTGTGAGGCTGCGTAAAAGCGTTGGGATTCACCTGCTGATCTCCTGAATAACAAAGCAGATGCACTGTCGGTTATTCTGTCACTGCCGTTGAGTACTCTGCTTGTTCATAGACATGATACGCTATGGACACCCACGCGCTCATGAAGACGTGACAGATGCTATTTCCCACGGTTTATCTATTCAATGAGTTCTCTAAGATCTTTTATGTACGATTTATTTGATATTTTTTGTGTGAAAAAAGTCACCGAGAGCATGCATCAGATTCTTGAATTTTCTTGCAAAAGTGACAAATTTTCTTAGCCTTTTTTGAAATTATTCCAGGGAACCCATGATTTTTTTTTAACCGATTGTGATTTTGTGAGATTCGGATCACAAAGAGGAGTGACTGTCTTTTCATTTTCACTCAGTTTTCTTTCTTGAAATATCAAACAATCTCTTTAAGTTCAAGTTCAAATTTTAATTTCCATCAAATAAACAAAGAAATTACATAATGTATAAGCACAACATATCTGTACTCATTGCACTCATCTCTTGCTTGCAGCTCAAAGTCCACAAGGTCGACGATTTTCTTGATCGACTTTACATTTGCACTCATGACTTTGTACGTCAAAATACCGATACGTCGTTTTCTGCAGAACGAAACGATGAATTTTGAAAAACGAACTTTGATGAAATAGCGTTTCTTTTTTACCTTTGGTTTTGTGTTTTGTTTTGTTTTGCTTTTGTTGTTGTTGTTGTTGTTTTTTTGTATGGGCAACACTCCCGGCTTTCTTAACAATCCATGTGACACTGTGTAGATTGATTACGAAAGAAGGATATTACAGAAAGTTTTCTAGTATTTCCTAAAGGAATTATTTGTAGATAATGGGCAAGAGTTGATGATACGGTCTGAAGACTATGGCGAGGTAGGAAAATCTGAGCTTGATACGAATATAATTGTAATGATTATATGTAAAAAAAAAAGAAAAAAAAAAGAAAAAAAAAAACTTGATTAATAATGCCAGCCCGGTCCTCTTGATCACAAAGAATACATTAAAAAAACAGTGTTTCATGATTGCAGAGTCTCGATTCTGGAGGAAAATAAATTGAAAGTTATGTGGGAGTTGATCCCTGTGTCTGTATACTTCACGCAAATACACACATGCCCACACACACACCCACACAACCACCCACACACACACACACATGCACATACACACGCGCGCACACAAACAAACACACACACACAAACCAAACAAACCGAAACTCTCATCATAGACAACTACATCATTATCCTGAAATAGAATTAAAGTATGCAATTAACTGTTTCTCCATATGATGTGGTGAAATGATCCCGATAATTAGGTGATCCGAGTATCCTCTCGGATCACCTTCTGTATCTGTACGGATCCTTTGGGTGTTCTTCTTTTTCGTCTTCTTTATTTCTCCTCAAAAGTTGTGTATCGATTAGCTCAGAAAGTGCTCTTCCTATCAATTTCAAAATTATATCATATATGTATCATGTCCCAAAGACGACAAATTTTATAAAATCATAGTGATCAGTCGACCGTGACGTCATTATGAGGTCATTATATGAAATCACATTCTCATTCATATCTCATTAATGGAATGGAATTTTTCAATGAAATTAACGTCACATATAGTTCAAATAAAGCTGATTCTACTCATCTTTTCAAAATTCATCTATACCCGTAAAACGTGCTCCAATCGAGCTCAATTTTTTTTTGCATACGTTTCAGACCATTTGGAGCATTTTTTGAAAAATTGAACAAATCGGACGGACGCGTACGCGCGCGCATATGCAATAGAAATTTCCCGTTTTTTCACACTTATCGGATACCTGAAATGTCAAGGAATATTTTTACCAAGTTTCAAGTCAATCCGACTCAATATGACATCATACGGGCCCATCAAAGTTGAAATTCCGCGCGCGCGTCAATGGCGATATACAGTGCAACAATGCCAAAAAACCGCCAATTTTAAATCCGATTTTACTCGTCAGGATGGACGGCGACCCCCCATTTTCTTTACATATTCTGAAAGCTGATGATTTGTACATGTCGTTTCATGGGTTGGCAGTGCTGAAAAAATGATTAAAAGATATCAAATTTCTTAATAAATTTAAAAAAAAATTCAAAATGACGTCATCAAATTTCAAGTTTACTCGAGCGTATCTCACTTATCCTTTGCCGATTGTCACCCAGATTTCAGTATGTTGTAGCTTATTTAATGTTCTTTCATAAGTGTAATAACAACATTTTAATTGGATGACAGCATCACCTCGTAAAAATGGATTAAAAGTAATCTTATCAAATTTGACCAGTATACGTGTTATCTCTATGGGAGTGCGGTTTTTCTGGAAATGAAAATTGACATGACTATCTTTTTCGAGCACTAGCTCACTTATGCTTCGGTGAATTTCTCCCAGGTTAATTTTAAAATGTTGTAGCTGAGACTTTGGGCTATCGTTAATGTGCCCTTCGTTTTTTCATACGATGTCGGGATCACGTAAAAAAACTTGGTTGAAATTAGAGCTTATCATCGATGTATTGGGATATTTCTTTCTTTCTGCAACTTTTTTTTTGCAATAACTCAGGAAAAACAGCCTCTATCACCCCCATATTTTGCGCATGTTTAGTTCATGTCAACTACATCATTTCATAAAATAACAACTACTTGATCGGACACCATCTTGGGTATGTAAATTAAGGTCAAAGGTCATGAATGTTTCATCCTGTATCTTGGTAAATACATGTCTTATCTTTCCCATATTTTGCACACGCAAAGACAATGTTACAAGAATTATTTCACAAAATAACCACTTTTTGCTCAGATGCCATCTTGGGTGTGCAAAGTGGGGTCAAAGGTCATTATGTACTTCTTTCTGTATCTTCGTTATGACGTGTTATCTCTATGGGAGGGATTTTTTCTAGGTGTGAAAATTGACATGATTGTCTTTATCGAGCACTAGCTCACTTACCCTTCGGTGAATTTCTCCCAGATTTTGATATGTTGTAGCTGTGACTTTGGGCTATCGACAGTGTGCCCTTTGTTTTTTCATAGGGTGTCGGGATCACGTTAAAATACTTTTTGATGAAATTAAAGGTTATCTTCGATGTATTGAGATATTTCTTTCTTTCTGCAACTTTCTTTGCAATAACTCAAGTAAAACACCCCCTATCACCCCCATACTTTGCACATGTTTAGTTCATGTCACGTACATTATTTCATTAAAAAAAAAAAAACAACTACTTGATCGGACACCATCTTGGGTATGTAAATTAGGGTCAAAGGTCACAAATGTTTCATCGTGTATCTTGGTGAATACATGTCCTATCTTTCCCATATTTTGCACACGCAAAGACCCTGTTACAAGGACCATTTCACAAAATAACCACTTTTTGCTCAGATGCCATCTTGTCTGTGCAAAGTGGGGTCAATGGTCAAATATACTTCATTCTGTATCTTCGTTATAGTGTATACGGAATTTGGTACCAACGATGGCAGATACGACTCCCTTTTCTAAATGAGAATCCAAACATCACACGGCCAATGTCCCTTAAAGGGGAAGGCTAGTAACTGATCAGTGGGAATCAGTGGAAATGCTGGGAGATGATTGTTCCAATCCTTATGGGATTCATTCAAGAGTTCATTGTATATCTATTGTTGTGTGAAAATGATTTGCTTCAGAACGGTCTCATATTCAAGTAATGTGCAGATTAATGCTCCGTCACTGACCAGGGACGCTAACCTGGAAGCATTAAACTGCACATTACTTGAATATGAGACCATTCTGAAGCAAATCATTTTCACACAACAATAGATATACAATGAACTCTTGAATGAATCCCATAAGGATTGAAACAATCATCTCCCAGCATTTCCACTGATTCCCACTGATCAGTTACTAGCCTTCCCCTTTAACACAGATGAAACCTGTATGGTCATGCCTATATTGGGATCAGGACTCAAATCATTGATTTTCGAAGAGATCGGATCACCTAATTTGTCAACTTGATGACAAATTCCAAGTCTAGTGTCATTTGTGTCTTTGAGATGAAGAGGAAAAAAATCTCATTACCTATGTTGAAAGGGCATTCCTTCCCATGAGTGAAGAATGAATGAATCCAGAAAAACAATAAATCATAATAGTAATATATGTAATATAAAATCAAGTGTGCCATCACCGACATCCTTAAGATTTCATGACGAGTTGTGTCTCCTAAATTTGGAAAATTAGAAATGTAGAGGAGTCTCTTATAATCATGATTATCATATACACACACATATAAGCCCTTTTTACACTTGTGTTTCTTAACCCCGGACTTTCTCTGACCCAGGACTATCGTTAGTCCCGTACCACTTTTTTCAGCTTTTTACTCTGGCCAATTAGTCCCGTGGGGTCCGGGTCTAAGGAGAAAACTGACCTTTTTCCACTCGTATTTCTTAGCCGACTTTCCAATCCACATGAATATTCATGATTACGCCTTGTAGTGTACACGTACACGCACGCACCGGCAGCACTTGATTCCCTCGTTTCTGACTGGTCAGTGAGGGTCGGACTTCGTCTCCGTCGCTTAGCCCAGGATTATCTTTTCGTTCTGTTTACACTCACTTGCTTGGCACCGCAATTGCGGTACTAACCCTGCTATTTTGCAGGGCCATATAGTACCGGACCATCGGTTGGGCTAGCCCACTTTGGCAAAAACAAGTGTAAAAAGCCGTATACATACATAATATACTTTATGAAGAGTTTGTTTGCAAAAACCGATAAGTCCATATTTGTCAAATGGAGATGTTTCCGATTAAAGGTCAAGAAAAAATAAAGGGAATGATAAGAAAATGTTTGCTTCTTTTGACCATAACTTCAAAAATATACCTTTATATGTAGTGACCAATATATCATTTAAAAGGTATTATTTTGTACTTTATGACAGAGACCGTACTTCAAAATTTTCAAAAATGGACTTATCGGTTTTTGCAAACAAACTCTTCATATATATACATATATATCATAATTATATTCCTTTAACATACCTCACATTATATACATGTATATATATATATATATATATATATATATATATATATATAGGTATGCATATATATATCATATATATATATATATATATATATATATATATATTACATGTATACTAATGATGAGTACCCGGCTGACAAGAAAAGAGAAGCAGAGACAGAGAAGCTAAATGGAATTTTAGAATAACTATGTAAACTTACTTCCTGTATATAGGCGTCATACTCTGTTACTCTAATTACTACAGCTGACTGTACGTTCTCATTTATAGCTCGGCAACCCTTTAAAGAAAAGGTTAAGAAAATTGAAACGAGCAGAAAAAAAAAAACATTTTTGTATCACTCTTACTTTATTTCATTTGCTATCTAGCTGAAAACGAACCTATATACTAACACTCAGTATTGTCCGCAATCAATAGTATGGAGGAGACAAGATTCACAGATGTACAGGCTAACATTTGGTATATACACAAAAGTGACAAAATGTGGAAAGAATAATAAATTCACTATGATTCAATATGACTGCTTCTCGAGGTACGATTGTAATTAGTTCTACAAGATTTCAGTATTTAGAATAATTTCATGATAGAACGACTCCAATCCCGGTAGTCATAAACATCACTCTTTTGTCTTTGCAAACTAATGTTTGCTGGTATTCTCGGCAGGTAACTTCAAATGCTTTGGAGGTTTGAACGGCAAAAACCTTTGTGTTATGAAGAACAGACGATCCTCAGATACCCGAAACCTTCATCGATCATGACGATTGGGAAGATGTTCAGCCATAAGATCGATACCACTATAAACTCGAAAGCTTGTGGGTTGGTCGGTACAATAACTGACATCATGCCCTACTCTTCTTTGAAAACACAAGTGATAATATTTCAGATTTATACAAACCCGTAATCGTTGGTTGGGAGTTCGGCGAAAACGTGGAGTGAATGTCGCCCTTGAAATAAAACCGATTGTAGGCACAATTAACGCAAAGATTTGTACTCATATAACGGACTTTCAGGATAATACATCATTACATCATCCCATATTCTGTTTTATGAAGCAACGACACATGCACCGTAATTCAAATCATATTTCTACTACCTTGGTCGAATTAACAATTATTCGTTGAACAATGGGTTTGCATTTAGATGTTAAAACGATGCTTAATGCAAAGGCATTCAAATAATACATGTCATGTATCAATGTCCGAATTGCTAAAACTGGACTGTAGAACGCATGCGGGGCAGCTTATTTACAGTCATGTTATACAATTACTAGAGTTTTTTGAACAAGGCGTGAAAGAAGGAAGATTGGTGTGTTATCTTTCGTGAAGAACAGGATCTTTTGTTGCAGTAATTAATCACACATCAGAGTAAGAAATGATTACCTGTATATTATACCTGATTGAGAAGGCATTATCCAACTGCACATGTACAAGTACTGTTAACCCTTTCAATGACATGAGGCAAGAGATGCTTTGTTATTGCCATGTCGAACATGTCGAATGAAAGGCAACTCAGTCTCTACATTCACAATCATTATCTACAAGACGTCATAATCAATTAAAATCTCTCCGAGAGGCATGGCATTCCATGATTGTATACCAACGGAGCTGACTGTAAGTATTAAATACATTTCAAACTCTAGACGACAGAAATAAAGGAAGGAGAAAATAGCATATTTGAATATGAGGAAAAGGAAGCACAAAGAAAAAGAGACAAATCTTTACTATAGAAAAACAGAACTTTTTGTTCTTCCTCTTTTGTTACCATTGAAAAAGTGTTGCCTCACACTCCTTAATTATATCATGTCTAACCAGCTGTCAGTTGAATCCTTCAGGAGTATGACGCATCACGAGCCAAGGCAAAAGAGTAAAAATCAACAACAAGAATGATGATCCATTTTTTCGAGATTTTATGCTACCAAAGATCGTCAATGGGTAGCTCATCTCCTACCTTATATTCACTACATCTAAAATACACGAACCTTGATGACCGCCTACAACGGCTTGAATTTTGCATTGCGAGGTTTACGATGACATGAGAACACTCATATCAATCAGTCAGAAATGTTTCCAATATGACACTATTACACCATGTATAATTTTCACTGCAGTTCTCCTGAAATACACAGCTATGCATCTGATTAAACTGCAATTAAAGTAAAAGACAAACAGATTTCATTCCTATCTGACACAAGAAAATCAGTTTATTTGTATTAATCTTAGCAAATGTAAATTCATTGAAAAAAAAAACACTTCAATTGTTATTTTTTTGTGGCAATCACCGATATAGGTGGCCTTTGCATATTTAGTGATTTTTGCTTGCATTTACAGCTCTGAAATGCACACCGATTAATAAAATCGACTATTAATAAACTATCCTTTTATGTGAACTTCTTAGCAAACAGAAATGGTTTTTACGTATTCAAAATGAATATCTCTGTGTAGGAAGTGTTCCAACACAAAGCATCAAGACGAGCTAAATGTACCGGCTCGTGTCACAAACTATCGTACATCTACTTTTGAAGAATATTTCCTATATAGAAATTTTCCCAATGTTTCTTTAAAATTAAGATGACATTTTTGCTGTAAACTTGCATTGATTTGTTAAAAAGAACTACATCTTATAATCTTGAATATTAATCATGTGAACACTTCCTCTGCTATTATTTTTGTGCCACAGAGAAGCAACAGCAGGGGCTATTTGCCTATTGGGTGACACAATCATCCAATCACACGGCTCGGAAAACGATGGCGCTAAGCAAAGAGCCAATCAGCACAGTCGCACTCGCCAAGACGTGCACAGCGCCCGCTGTCGTTGTCTCCATCGTGGTGTCCTGTTCGGCACCATCTCCAGCCTGCGGCACGACGTTGCAGTTGTCCGTATCGCACACGCAGAGGGAGCCAGTCGTATCGGTGACTGTGATGCCGGTTGGCAAGCCGCCTTCCTGGACCGCTGACTGCGTTATTTGATTCGCCTTCGTGGTTACCATTTGCGGGGGGAGGCAGTTGTCTGCACCAAGCGCGCTGTCCAGGCTCGGGTCACTACAGCCTAGCTGCGTCATTGTAAGGGTACCGTCACCGTCTGTTGGGTTCGAATGGTCAGCAGGAAGCATAGAAGAGAGAGAGAGAGAGGACGACAGACAGACAGATAGAGATAAGTGAGAGAGAAAACATTGTGTTATAGGTAATTCAATCTTTTCATGCATCTTTTCAATGTCCTGTACCTTTGTCCATTTCCTTATTTCTTTTAAATTGATTAGCATACGACTATAGCAAAGTATGATCACAATGGAGGAGAAAAAAGAAACTCACCTTCTTTCAGAGACAAACAGAAAAGCACCAAGGCATTCTCTCTACATATATTTTCGGGGGGGGGGGGGAGGCAGTTGTCTTCACCAAGCATGCTGTCCATGCTCGGGTCACTAGTGTACAGCCTAGCTGCGTCATTGTAAGTTTATCATTGTATATCATTGTCTTTACACTGACGAGGGTCTGAGGAAGACCGAAAATTTTGTAATAAAAAACTTCTCGTTGGATATCCATGACAATGATTTTTTTTTTTTTCAATTCAATTCATTTATTTTCATTCTTCTTCTTTTTTCTTTTTCAACAAAAACATAACACAAGATAAATCAGGTTTTACATCATAAACATGTTTATCATTGTATATCATTGTATACACATCATAATCGTGTTTATCATTGTATATCATTGTCTTTACACTGACGAAGGTCTGAGGCAGACCGAAAATGTTGTATTTTGCTGCTTTAAATATTCAAAGCACGTTTTTTGACGAGTGCGAAAAATCATTTCTACGATGTCTCTTTTCATTGATTTTCTCAACTCCCTAAGCCCGCTTTTCACTTTCAACTCTAATTAGAGGTGGGCTATAGAGGGTGACATTTTCAGAACATGCTCATCACACCTTAGTTTGATGACTTTTTGCCTACTGACACCATTTTTTGAAAAAAAGAACGAAAAAAAAATGCAAAATCCGGGGTGCCCCGGCCGAAATCGTAAAAAATCCAAGATGGCCGCCGTTTTGGCTTTACAAAGACATTTTTGGCCATAACTTGGCTATTTTTTGGTCTATTGTGATGATTTTGGTGTCTAACCCCATGTTTTAGGGGTCAAAGAAATGGAGTATCATGATAATTTTAGTGTAAAACCTAAGCTTCTACTTGAAACTAACCTTTTACCCATATTTACCAGGGTTAAATTTCCTTCTCCTTTACCCCTACCCCAACCGCCATTTTTTTGCACTTTTTTCCGTATTTTTTTTTTCAAGTCATGTTAACTACCATACTCTTAATAACAAGTTCTAGCAATATGTTTGTTTGTTGTTTTTTTTAACTACTGACAATATAGCAAGAAATATACAAATAACTTACGGTATACATGTATGTGTCATGCCAATACTGGTCATGTGGCTGGTGCATTCAGAATGCATGATAACTGTGGAACCAGCATTATATTGTACTGTATCTGCTTTATAGTGACCATTAACATTTTGGTCCTAAGACCTTTAACGATATAAATAAATAGATATAATAATAAATATTCCTTCTCCTTTACCCCTACCCCAACTGCCATTTTTTTGCACTTTTTTCTGTATTTTTTTCAAGTCATGTTAACTACTTCCATACTCTTAATAACAAGTTCTAGCTATCAATATGGTGTTTTCTTGCAACAATACAGCAAGAAATACAAATAACTTACATTATACATGGTTTACATATGTGTCATGCACTACAGGTGTGAATACCAAATGTTTATCAGCACTACAAAGCAGATACAGTATAAGCACTGGCTTCTGTTACAATGTACCATGCATCCTGAATGCACAAGCCACACTATATACCGATATGTGCATGACACATACAAATATGTAAACCATGTATAATGTAAGCTATTTGTTATTATTTATTAATCATCTATTTATTTATATTGTTAATGGTCTTATGACCAAAATGTTAATGGACGCTATAAAGCAGATACAGTATTTAATACTGGTTCCACAGTTAGCATGCATTCTGAATGCACCAGCCACATGACCAGTATTGGCATGACACATACATGTATACCGTAAGTTTTCTGTATATTTCTTGCTGTATTGTCGGTAGAAAAAAAAAATGGATTGCTAGAACTTTTATTAAAAGTATGGTAGTTAACAGGACTTGAAAAAAATGCGGAAAAAACAGGCAAAAAATGGCGGTTCGGGTAGGGGTAAAGGAGAAGGAAATTTAACCCTAAATATGGGAAAAAGGTTAGTTTCATGTAGAAGCTTAGGTTTTCCTCTAAAATTATCATGATAATCCATTTCCTTGACCCTTAAAACATGGGGTTAGACACCAAAACCATCACAATAGACCGAAAAATAGCCGAGTTATGGCCAAAAATGTCTTTTTAAAGCCAAAACGGCGGCCATCTTGGATTTTTAACAATTTCGGCCGGGGCACCCCGGATTTTGCATTTTTTTTGTTCTTTTTTTCAAAAATGGTGTCAGTAGGCAAAAAGTCATCAAACTAAGGTGTGATGAGCATGTTCTGAAAATATGACCTAAAATTGACCCTCTATAGCCCACCTCTACTCTAATAGCTTTTGGGAGACACTGGAAAAATGGTACTGTAGTCCAGGCTAGGCTCCATAGAAAGTGCACCTAACCTTGTTTTTTGATATATACAATGTTTTTTGATGGTTTCTTGTCAATTTGAGGGTGCTGATTCCAAATCCCATTGATGCCACTCGCGTAACCTTGAGCATTTTCGGCAAAACGCAAAAATCCAAAATGGCCGCCAAATATGCTAATTTGGCCATGATATTCCCAGTTATGTCAATTTTATGACAAATTATTCCATCAAAGTTTTTTTTTTTATTTTTGTTCCTTGAGTAATTCTACTTGCACATGCAAGAAATTTTTCATTTGAAGAGGTACATTTATTATTTTAAGCTTATTTTCAATTCAAAATGGCCGCCACTCCTATACTCATGTACTACATGAATGGCAAACAATATGCATAGAAATAGAAGACGAATTTTCAGTCACATACCTACGCTTTTATCAAGTTTTGCATGTGCAATGCAAATCTGATGAGTGCCACAAGCAAAACAAGCAAACAAACAAGCAAACAAACAGAAAGTTTATTGTTTTTAGGCTTATTATTATTCTTCTTAATACACTCTGTACAAAACTTCAAAATGGATGCCACTCATATACCCCTGCACAATATGAACGGCAGAGCGTGTGAAATAAACAAATTTTCTTTTCTTTTTCCTGTCATTCAGGTATACTGTTTACCAATTTGTGTGCTGATTATAAATCAGAAGGTTGTTACTAACAAAGGCTGTTTTATTTTTTGATGCAAAAATTCCAAATTTGCTACCTCAATCTGAATTTTTTCCCTAGGTATTTGGAAAAATCCACCAAAACTTGAATTGACGCCAACATCAAGATCGTTTATCAGGAATTATTAGATATGAACATTTGATACTTACTTGCCTTGACATGTTCAACATCAAAATATTCATTCTGATTTACTGAATTAAAAGGCTGAATCCTAGATGATGACACAAATGAAATTTCCAACGAGATATGAAACTCGTCACACTGAAGACGAGTTAGGTGATACGCTTGGGGACATCAGATGTCGGTCATCCGTGATCGACAAAAAAAAAAAAAGAAAAGAATAAAATATAGCACCTTGAAGTTATAATGAGATACTTAGTTGAACTTTTTTGGGCCGACATTATTCAGATCACATTTGTTTTTCTGTCACACAAACTAAGTGGAAATTCTGTGCGTGTGCGACTAAGTCGATTTACAGACTTTTTGAGTACGTACAGTGCATAAACATAGACCCCGTTTACGGTGCGGGGCTGGGCCGAGCCGCGGCCGAGCTGCGGCCAAGGCCAACCTCAATTGCGAGGCCGAGCCCCGCAATTTAGTCCGTTTACACTGCCGGGCTCGGCCGCGCTTTTGATTCAAACCTTTCAATATTTTGTCGTAGTGGCGCTCTACTTTTAAACAAACGCATTTTGGTATTGTCTGGTTTTCAGATCCTTTGCCAACTGAATTCCGTGCATGGCGACGAAGTCGCCGTTCGGGCAAAGGCCTTTGCCGAAGGAGAAAATCCTTTGCAGGACAAAACCACCTTAAACTATACTAGTTTTCGACGTTGAAGTGGTTAATATCCTGAATAGCGAAATAGTACAGGCGAGGGTTTGGAAGCCAGACTAAAAGTGGCCGCGCGTTTAGCCCAGTTTGCGTTTACACTGAAGGCCGGGCGCGACCGCGGCTCGGCCGCGGCCGAGACCACCTCCAGAGCGTGGCCTAATGCGAGGCCAATTTTGGCCCCGCATTTGGCCTTTTGCGCGTTTATACCGAAATGAAGGTGGGCTCGGCGCGGCCGAACCGCGGCCGAGCCTCGCACTGTAAACGGGGTCCAAGTGATCCTCGGCACGTACAAATAAAACATGACAATTAAGTGTTTATAACCATCCTGGCTTTAACAGTGGCATTTTAAAACATGACCTTTGACCATTATTTACATAACCAATATGACTCCCTCTAATCTTGCTATCACAATAATCAGTTCAGAGAGCTCTAACAGCTATATACAAGCCTGTGAGATTTACCAGCAGTAAAACCAATGAAGCCTCCGATACAAAACAAGGGATATAGAGCAAGTGAGTCTGTTTACATGAGAATGTGATTTATCCTGGACGAAAGTGATACCTCAATTAAAGAGAAAAGGGCAAAAGAAAAACGGCCCAAACGTACGGCTCTAGCGAAAGAGACATCACCTTTAACCATGTAACTATAGGTCTCCTCCAACTAAGAGTACACTTTGAACGTAAGCTTATACGTGAATGATAATTTATGACGATCTCACGTGATCGACACACATTCAAATGGGACAGTTAGAAGTGGAAGGAGTGCTTAATCGTGTCATTAATTCCTAATCAATGACACCACTACTATAGGCATATCATGATACTCGGTTCTTTACTGCCCAGATGCCAACAACACCCATCACCCACGGATAGGCATAGAGAAACAGCCATGGCGAAAATAAAACTTTGCTTTCTCGTAGGCAGAATGACACAGAACCCCGTCAAACACACTTTTATTGGCAGGGATGGACATGAAAAAGTTCATTACTAATTTCAGCGTACATGCATTCCATTCATGTGGCGCGAGATACCTCTATAGCAACATAAAGCCTGTCTTCAACTCCGTTGTCGAACAATGACAACTTGAAATTTCAAAGAGATGAGCGAGACGCTGTATACACCTGGCCTAGAGTTAATTTATTCAGTTCTCATTTCTACTTCAAGTTGGGTTATGTTATTATAATCATTCCCATCTGCAGTATAACAAAACCAAAGTGAGGGAAAAGGGGAGAGAAAAACGAGAGGTGGCAAAAGGAAAACTGCATGCACAACTGCAATCCATATCATTGCGTGTGACAAGTGAAGCAAATGCATTAGTTGTTATAGCAGTGTTTTATGAACATTAACAGGCATATAGACAGAATACAATAACCATCAATTTAATGTCAGAGAATATGGTAAACAAGATGCATTGAAACTGTAACTAAATCGCTGCTCTTCTACTTGGTCACGGAACGTCCAACTTTATATTCAACAAAAAAAAAAAATGTTAGGGGAAAGAAACAAATTTAGATATAACATTCTTAAATTAAAAACAAGAAAAAGAAAATGTCCACGTCAGGATTAAAAAAAAAAACACCGCACGAACATGCATTATATTCTAGATGGGAATACGGTCTTGATGCAAAGGTCCAATGATTGTCTCATTACTTTAAAAGCAATCTATGGTTCCCTTACCATCACCAGTACCACACCACAATGACGTCTAGTCTAAAATCAATGGTAGCACATTTTATTGCATCGTGCATTAACTCCCTTTTCCTAAACTACCAGTGGAACGTGTCATATTATATTGTGTATCTCGATCAGTAGTGATTGACTTTAAAGAAGAAATATAAAAAATTGAACGCTTACCACATTGCTTATTGGGCTATTCCAGTTTGGTACTGATCTGTTATATTCTCCCAGATGCCAGCAACATATATCACCTATGGTTAACTAGTGAAACAGCCATGACGAAAATAAATGACAGAGAACCCCGTCATAATCACTACACTTGGAAAGGTGTTGCCCGAAATTCCTCATTATGAAGCAATATCAAGTCACTTCCTTCCCTGCCTGTCTTTAACTCCGTTATTTGGTCAAACAATAACAACCTGGAATTCCAAAGAGATAAGCGAGACGCCATGCACCTGGACTAGAGTTAATTAATTCAGTTCCCATTCCTATTAGTTATGTAAACGTACACGTTCCTGAATATCCTGCTACAGTAACGTTATAACAAGAACAAATGAAGAGAAAAGGAAAGAGAAAACGAATGGTGGCAAGCGGGGTACTTTTTCAAGGGGCAATTTACAACATTACGTGTGACAAAATTAATGAAGCAAATCCAACCTCCAAACTCCAATACAAAACAAGGGAAATAGAGTAGCTTTGTTCATGACATCAGAGTGAAGCTCAACTGCAGAAAAAAAGAAAAAAGAAATAAAAGGAACTAGAAATGTCGCTTTGGCGACTGGTATGCCTCCGCCATAATGCATGATTTTCCCAATAGGTCTAGATAGTACATGTGGACAATGTGTGATTACATTTTCACAAAATTGGCAAAATATTGAAATGACAAGTTTGTCACAAATGTGTTGAATGTTCACCTTCCTTGACCTAGGTTTAATTGGATGAATAGGAGAGCATGTATCTAGGGATTTAAGGACTTTAACTCGACTTTGACCCATTCATACATTTAGGCATTGAGTACTTTTCAAGGTACAGGTGTGGAGAAAAAGTGCAATTTCTGAATTGAATAGTAAATTGTTACCATTTTCATCTGGCCCTTGACCCTAAAATTCATAAGATAATCACTTTCAGGTAGAACATGCATAATATGTACTAAGTTTCAAGATAACTTGAGCCACTTCCGAGATATGGAGGAAAAAGTTAGTTCAGCACTTTCACTTGATCTTTGACCTTTTGACCTTTGAGGCAAAAAAAGAAGAAAAAAAAAACTTTCCAGAGAATTTCTATTAGGTTACACATGTATGCATACACCAAGTGTAAAAAAAAAATAACCCTGCTGGCATTGCATGATAGGAGGGAAATAGTAAAATTGTGTGGCGCTCCGACAAAATGAGTCATAAGTCGCACGGGGAGTTTTCCCGTAATGAGCCGAAAATGAAGGGGAAGCACTACTCGGGTCGAAATTTTTTTATGACGGATTTTGATTCCTTTATGTTTTATCTGTTTGTACAGAAAATTTCAGCATGTGAAAATGAGTACAAGTGTCCCAAATCACCGTTTTTCTGAGACAATTTTTTTCGGTTACATTTTTTTTCGAACGCTCGCCTTTGCGTTGCGTTTCGCACCTATTGTTCTTGCCAGATCGAGACTCCGCCTCCGTTGCTAGGGTGTATGCTAATGAGGCATTGCTCTTGACCCCTTTGAAGACAAAACAAAGCATGGTGCGCGCGGCGGCGTCGGCGGCCAAGCGGCGAGGGCTATAGAATTACGCAATAATAGTGAGCTGACCAAGGCTATTGGTTACATGACCAGCGAGTTTCGTTTGATACATGCACTCCATTTCAATGAGTGGTGATTGACATGACGCACAAATCGCACTGAAAAAAATAATTCCAACGAACGATCACGCAAAATTTATGATACTTTATCTATGAGCTAATACAATGATCACATATCGAACTCGAAACCTTTTTATGCGTGTGTGTACTTTTACAACGGTTATTAATTGGCCTCATTAATGAATTTGTTCAAATAATCATAACTTTCGTTCCCTGGTATGTGACTTGCTGTTTAAAGTTCATCTCTGGAGATATAGTAGGGCCTAAGTTGTCAATTATTCTCGTTTTTATAAAGTCGACAATTTGTGTGATAATTCGCCAAATGTATGTAATGCGTACTATTATTTCCCTGGTTAATGAAACTTATTGCCTTATTACTTATGATGGTTTGGGCCGTGACGGCATGGAGAGAAATCGGAAGACAAACATTATTAATGCCCAGATAGCTCGTGTTCCCTTTGGAGGATATTCTGACTCTAGTCATCTGTGTATTTTTTTAGAAGTAGGACCTATTTGAGAAAGGGACAGAAAGCTGTGTCGCTACTCAAAAGTGTGCTTCTTCATTTTGTTTTGTTTTTTAATCAGAATGTGTGTAATGATAGCTGTTTGCCGTGTGTTGCGTGTAGCTGACATGTGAGAGGTCAAGTCTGCAAAGAATTGGGTTGGCTAACAGCTTTGCCAAGTAGCAGCGCTAATTGCCCATTGAATTGCGTATTCTGAGGAATTTCGAATGAAAGAACTCGGACGGCAATGTTCACGCCTTGTATCCGAGTAAACCCCGCATCAACGAAGCCTTAAACAATGAAAGGTAAACTTCCTGCTTTCAAGGGGTGGATAATCACGCAACCAGTATTCTTTCTTCGCCATTGATAGCAGAATCAATGACGGAATGGAGTAACAGTGTTGGAGGATCGGCATTATGTCTGCTAATTTGTAAAGGAATTTTTCAGTCTCCTTTTGTGTTCAGAACCACAGTCAGTGACGCTAACTTACTCTATCTCCTACAAGCTATCGTTACCATCTTAAAACGTGAATTTTATGAAAGGCTAAAAGTGATCACGGAATCAGTTCTTCCGCGTGACACATGCAGGCTTTTATAATAGCATACCAAGCTTAAATAGTTTACCTGTATAAAGGGCGGGGATACACACTTATCGCAATCATCCGGATTTGAGAGTGATACACTCTACTACTTTTCTTCATCTTTCCCCCGACAAAGACCATGGTAATTCAAAACAAACAAACAAACAAACAAACAAGCAGTTGATTTATATCAGAACGTAGAGATTTTGTGTGTTTCATGTGTAGGTCATCTCTTGATGTATAGTAGGCATTTGTTGTCGTTTTTACAGCGTTTCCTAATAAATGCCTATAGCGAAAACCCAACAAAACTTCTATCAAGGAGGGAAGGGAACTTAAATTTAAATATCACATAGTTTACAGAAATCAGACATGTAAATAAGGCAATCATATACATCCGCACGGCCGATTGTAATCTCTTACTTTGATTATCAAACATGATCGCCTGCATTTACGTGCTTTTTTCTAATTTCTTGAACTTTGCCTCATTTTCTCTCTCTTTTTTTTTAAACAATTGCGCGAAACATTTAAAAATCGTAACACAGTCTGCTATCCCACAACATAATATTCCATTTGATTTGTCACTTATTGTTGGTCGGGTGACGCCAAATGTTGGAATCTCGAGCGATGATACACGGCATTTTGTTTGTTGGTTTTCGTCTCATCGCTCAAAAGAATTTTGACTACGATTACAAGACATAACTGATGGTTTACAGAAGTGATCATCAATTCAGTAAGGATTAGTCAAGTCATGAATCCACTTTACCCATCATGACTGTCTAATCGAACTACGACATTGTTTGGGTAACCGCGCCTTTTTATTCTCATAGTTCAAACTATTTCTTGACATAATCAAAACAAATAATTCTTTATTAAATTTCTCAAAATACTCAATATACGGTCTAAGTCAAAACTTTCTACAAAGATTGCCTATACGGCAATCTTTACTAGCCTAAACAAGTTTTCTAGAGCTATCAGTTCCCCCTATGACAATGACTTCGATCGCGTTTTGAACTTGTATCGAACTACTTTCAAAACAGCTATTACCTTTGTAGTTCGATTGCAGTCTTTTGAATTCATTACCAACATTCGTAATCGTAACAATACAGTAACATAGTACTGCATGTCAATAAAAGTTGGAAAATGTAAATGCTATAATAGTAGCCCAAAAAAAAATGAGTAACGATTATCTTCATACATTCTAATTCCTAGTGATGTCGCTACGAAAATGACACATGGTTTGGTTCAAGCAAATAAAAGTAAAAATGAATGGGATATACTTCTAATGATAGTACCACGCCGTACAATGCATTTCACTGTATTTTGAAGCAATTGGTTACGTTTCTGTGCGCTTTACGTACGGAAAATAAAAGGCAGATTGGTGCTATTAACATACTAACACGCAACGCATTCAAAATGTTTTTTGAAATACACCGTATACAATATAATGTTTTAGTATACGGTTTGAAACTTTGAATTTGCGAGTCCTTTATGAAATTATGAGCAGGGTTATTACATTATCAAGCAAAAATTAAAGTATTTAGGGATTCGGATTTGCGCAGGAGACTAACAGTGCTATATATGGCGATCGTTTGCAACAGAGACAATTCCCTTCAATAGATATACAATGTAATTCTGTTTTCATGAATTGAAAGAGAAACGAAAAGAAGTCAACTTTTTAACTTCATTTAGCTTTCTCACCAATTGAACTTGATTTGATCTGCCATGCATGATATCGCTGTGTGCTCTATTAACTATATTAAATCATTTAATCGGCGTGCTTGTTTTTTATGCAGAATATCACAGGTAAGTTTAATTCATTGAAGTTCATAATGTTTGTACATATGGCGTGTTCGTTGTTTTCTATTTTCATTTTTATAATATATCACGTGTCCATTATCTGATTCTGACCACGAAAATATGGCGACTGTTTAAATGCGGAGCATGTACTGGAAAACTGTAATGTCTCCTGCCAGTATAGACAAACTAATTTCTAGTCTATCCCCGCTTAAAATTGAAATGAAATTGAACAAAAAACAAAAAACAAAACGAAGTTCGACTTTCAGTAGATTTCAACCGTTTTGTATAGTGCCTGATTCATGTAATGGACACAATTCTTTAGCACATAAGCAATCACACAACTTTCGTGAATAGATGTGTCTTAATGATTGCATCTCATGGAAGAGAACTCGTCTCCTTGCCTGAATTTTAGCTTCTTCCTGTTCAAGCTCGCGTGAAAGAAATAGTTGAACATCAATCGCAATCATTAAGAGAGGCACATCCTTAGAAATAAGCACAGGAGTACTGAGACAGACTACGAAATAAAAACGGGCCTTTTATCGCTATTGACAACGCATGACATTGAAATGCTTTTTTTTTTCCTTGGGGGAGGGGGGTAATACAATTGATTATTCTGAAGGTTCGTTAATCACACAATGAAATATGGTTTGCTATTAGCTTAGGTTCGTTAACAAGAAAATTAAATGCGGTTCCTTTCCGGTAGTTCCTTTACCCGAAAGTAATCAAGCAATCATTTTTTCTTTCTGATAAGGTTTGTGAATACAAAACGAAGTGAAGAAGGCCTAAGTATTAATTTCGAATATTTTTCAGTATTATTATTTATGATCCACTTCTCAAACGCAGAAAGAAGGTAACTGCACATGTGATGTAAAAAAAAAATAATTCCGCTTAAGCTACAAGTTAATTGTTTTTTATATGCTATGCTATTAGAAAAGTGACTGAGAATCATTGTAAACCCAACGTGAAGCTGTCAAGCCTACATCAACCTTTGCTTCTGATACGTATAATATGTGCAGCATTGGCAAGCGTGATAAGCGATAATTACTGTGCACGCAACGCCTATAAAGGAAATGTGCCTTTAATATGGCGGGAATTCATAATGTTACGGCTGTATACAGCTGCAGCAGAAAAGACGCGAAAGCAGTTTTTGATGTTGTGCAACATTACGACCATGTGCGTAATTTGAGGGTTTGAAGTACACGCAAAGAACACGATCTCAAAAGACGACTATCGTTAATCAACTTCATTGACTTTTCTACCGATGCTGTCTTTTGAACCCCCACCTAGAATAGGTTCTCAGGTTCTATTTAATAGGTATTGGTACTTGCTAAACGCATCCTCTTTAGTTTCCATTGACAACAACATGGGAGGAGAATGGAAGCGATGAACGCCCTCGCTAAAAGACGCTTCTCGTAAGACGCATTGCGTGCCCGCCTACAATAGGTTCTCAGGTTCTATTTAGGTATTGGTACTTGCTAAACGCATCCTCTTTAGTTTCCATTGACAACAACATGGGAGGAGAATGGAAGCGATCAACGCCCTCGCTAGAAGACGCTTCTCGTATTAGACGCATTGCGTGCCTTCTTTTCTTTCTACTGTTTCCTATTGTTTGTGAGTTAAAAATTGCGGCAAACCACAACGCAGCCGACAAACAACGCCTACCGACTCATTCATGCGGCGGCAGCGGCACGGACACTAACGCGCCGAAGTTTACATTCGGGCTGCCGTATTGGTCAGAATCGTTAATGATAGACCTGTCCTGCGATTGGTTGATTATCTTACATACCCAAGCTATCGCCTTATACGGTAGTGCGTGCGATGGAGCGTAAACGCCGTCGCTAAGCAGGACTGTTGTATTGTTTCGTCCCGTGAAAGAAACAGGTTGTGAGCATGAACACAGCCTGAACTTTGAGAGCGATTTTCTCCGTTATTTAGAAAATCAACTGACATAACAAACGTGGTTAATATTCGTTTTTATGATCTATAGGGATGTCGAAATGAGTTGTATTACATATCAGTGTAAAGCTTAGAGTCTGTAGAATTCACTTATAGGCATAACTACGATCTCATTTTTTGCGACTTTTGACTCATTCCGACGGAGCGCCACACAATTTTGAAGTGTTGCACTTGACCTTTCACCCCTGACCTTTGACCCCATGAACCCTACATTCTCTAGATAATCACTTCCAGTCAGTATATGTATATACTATGTTCCATGAAGATACCTTGAACAATTTTCCAAGGTATGGAAAAAAAAAGTTTTAATATTTTTACTTGACCTTTTGACCTTTGACCTTTGACCTCATGACCCAAACTTTCACCAGAGAATCTTAATTGGGTAATACATGTATACACTAAGTTTCAAGAAAATATCTTCAGGCATTCAATAGATATGGTGGAAATAGTGAAATTTTATGTATTTGACCCTGACCTTTTGACCTTTGACCTTTGACCTCATGACCCAAACTTTCACCAGAGAATCTTAATTGGGTAATACATGTATACACTAAGTTTAAAGAAAATATCTTCACGCATTCAATAGATATGGTGGAAATAGTGAAATTTTATGTATTTGACCTTGACCTTTTGACCTTTGACCTTGAGCATGTGCACCCAAAAGTTGATAGGCACAACTTCACCCCATAATACACATACATGCCAAGTTTCATTAGGATACCTCAACAGGTTTTGATAGTTACCTTGTCCACAAAATTCATTACGGACGGACGGAAGGACGGACGGACGGACGGACGGACGGACGGACGGACGGAAGGACGGACGGACGGACGGACGGACGGACGGACGGACAACCCGAAAACATAATGCCTCCGGCACCACTTCGTGGCGGAGGCATAAAAAGTCCTGCGGGACTCGATTAACTTCTCTCCTTCCGGTCGGGCATTATAAACACGCAGCGTGCTAAGGGCGGACGTCCACTTGGGCGCGGACAAGCCCCGGAAGGGTTGCGGAAGCAAAATTTGTTATTTCGGCGTCCTGTCCGCGACAAACGCGGAATAACTTTGTGAATCGGCTTGTCCTGGGACATTCCTAGGACTGTCCGCGGACTGTCCGCGGACTGACTGCGGACATTCCTAGGAATCACTCCGGAAGAGCGCGAAATACCTCGGAATATGCTAATCGTAGCCGGGCAGCGCGGAAACATTTAGGATTACACCAGGAATGAACGCGGACAATCAGGATGCCTTCCGGACAACAAAAGTTAGGCATGCGGACAAACTGCGGACAATACCAGGAAAATGGAAAGGTATAAATTTGGCGCTGACTTTAACTTTTCCTCATTTGACTGCTAGCCGTCATTGATGCTCGTTGTTTTGCTTCCGCAGTAGCGGCTGATATTATATTAATATGATTGGTCAATATCATTTGATAAATGTGACCACCAAAATCGAAGAATAGGAGTGTCTGCATGTCGGCTGACTCATTTTTTTTTTTTCTCATTTGTCTCATCTGGGAGAACAATTTTTTCTCTGCCTACAGTCACATGGATGATATTCGCAAACTTTTTGAACCATATATATATATATATATAATATGCATAAAAATGTAAATTTATATATATGTATATATATATATATATATATATATATATATATATATATATATATATAATTATGTATATATAATCATGTTGATAAGGTAGTCCACGTGTGGGCAAGATAAAAAGATAAGTAACAAAACTGCAACAAAGTTCATGCTGTATTCACAAACGATTTATTTCTTCGCAAGAAATAAACCGTTGGTGAATACAGCATGAACTTTGTTGCAGTTTTGTTACTTATATTACTATCTGTTACTTATGTTACTATATATATATATATATATATATATATATATATATATATATATATATTCTTTATTCCCTTTTTTTAGATATGTGCTTTATCCATCGTGAAGTATATACATGTTTTGTCTGCTTCTGTAGAGCATGCCAAAATGATCCTAATCATTAAATTTGTTTTTCTTTCTCTGATTTTTACCCTTGTGCATCTCTAACCCTCTCTTATTTTGATCACTTTTGAACATTTTCATGCTTAGAGCTTACTAACCTATTGCCAATGAAGTGTAAAAATGGGGAAATATTTGTAACCTACTTTATTTTACTTTTTTTTGGGGGGGGGGAGGGGTTCAGTTGGGCTGTCAAATTGGACCATCGAGTTTGTTTGCAACTAAAACAAAAAGAAGAAAAAATAGGAAATAACAACTACGAAAATCATTCAGGTAAAGAATATTTCTGAAATGATTTGTGATGCTTAATGTGTACTTAAATATATACACTCAGCAAAAAACAAAGCAAAAGAAAGACAAAAATCTAACACTTTTTCGAGTTTATGATTTATTGCTTTTTCTCTCATTTCACTTGAGTTTTGAAGTGACAGAAAATTCTTCATTTTCCTCCATCATCTTTAGCTTTCATTGTTATTTTGGGCTTCAAAGATAATGCATTGTAATGAGACCACAGGCATATCTTTGCAATTGAATTCATGCTTTGTAGTGTGATGAATTTGTCTTTTGTTCTAATATGTTGTATCAGTAGAAAGCATTTACGTATGAATAACAACTTGTTGATGTTTATATAATACATTAACATTTAGCCAAAAATTCTATGCTTTTTTTTTTCTGAGTGTACTTCCACCTACTTTTGTGATTTTTTAGCTGGGCTGTCACATTGGACAACCTAGTTTGTCTGCAAATAAAATACGAAAACAACACAAAGGAAAATGTACTATAGTAAGTAATAGGAACCAGGAAAGTCACTCAGATGAAAAATAATTTCTGAAAAGATCAAAATCAAAACAAACTCACTAGGAAGTTAGGGGGCTGATTTCACTTCTTTCTGGTTGCTTTTGGCACAGTCTCTACTACCTTCTTCTTTGCCTTCTGGGACCGGAAATTCCTTAGATTTACCTGTTCTTCATCACCAGACGAAAGGTGTGCCTGTGATGGGGATATTTGCGTGGGAGCCTCGCCTCCCTTCTTGCTCATTTTGCTTTTCATTGGCATGACGCTCGCGGAAAGTGTCAACATTTTCGTGTCTGGATCACGAAATTTCCGCATCGGTTCCGGACACTTGCATATATAGATCCGCATCGGCTCCGCGCTGTCCTAAAACATTCCTGGTGTCTTCCGCTTTCATTCGGGAAGCTTCCCCACACCGCGGGATTCTTTCCGGAGCGTGTGCGGAAGGAGCGGAAGGGTTCCGGACAAGCGGGACATCCTCAGGACAACGTCAGGACAAGTCGCCGAAGGTGTCAGGAAGTTCATTTCCGCGTCCAAATTTTGGTCTCGATCAAAATTTGGACGCGGAAATTTTTCTCTCTCCCGAAGGTGCGGAAACGCCCGGACATGTTCAGGACAGTGAGCGGACACGTTCAGGAACGTGCGGACAGGTTCCCGAAAGAGTGCGGAATACCAAATTTGCATTCCGGGGCTTGTCCGCGTCTTGTCCGCGCCCTAGTGGACGCCTGGTCTAAGCGATTCTGCCACACGGAAGATCCGAAGATCTTGTGCTAAACTTAAATCTATCTATGTATGCTATATATACACAACACAAATTTACATTGATATTCAGTAGGGATATTGTGTGTGTGTGTGTGTGTGTGTGTTTGTGTGGGTGCCTGTGTGTGTGTACGTTTACATGAAAACATGATTTCTAAATGGACGAAGGTGAATACTCCATAAAAGAAAAAAAAAGCAAAAGATATAAGTATTTTGTTTCGTGTTCTTATGGCGTTCGAACCCGTACGTGTGCAACCTCACGTCTCTTGTGACGTCGCCTTCATCCTCTCGGCCATGTACGTCTTGACGAGAAAGTATGAGGAACGCAAGCTTATATGTGAAAGATGATTCAGGAATAGTTTGGTCCACATTCCATTCTCATTTTCAGTTTTTAGCTGCAAAATTATCAACCTGATGAGGAGATTTGAAAAAATAAAATGCATGATTACTGCAGCGTATTGTCTGAGCTATCACATACTTAAGTTTCAGAGGAAATGGGGCAAAATCAGATGAGATAAAGGTGCTTAAATGTTGTCAAGTCAATGCATGGTTTAAAAAAAATCACCTTCCATAGACATAACACGTCAACTTGTCTGATTTTGAGTCTTTACCTTTAATCACAATTTGAAGTATGATGGTAAGTCTTCTCGAACTAAGAGTGTGCCATTCATGTGGCACAAGATACCTCTATAGCAACATAAAACCTGTCTAAAACTCCGTTATTGGGTCAAACAATAACAACCTGGAATTTCAAAGAGATGAGCGAGACGCCATACACCTGGACTAGAGTTAATCAATTCAGCTCCCATTCCTGCAAGTTATTTAAACGTACATGTTCCTACCTATCCTGCTACAGTATAACAATAACCAATGAAGAGAAAAGGAAAGAGCAAACGAAAGGTGGCAAGCGGGACACTGTAACAAGGGGCAATTTACAACATTAAGTGTGACAAAATTAATGAAGCAAACCCAATCTCCAAACTCCAATACAAAACAAGGGAAATAGAGCAGCCGTGTTCACGGTTAGGTACACTTGATAAAATAATATGATAAATGACATCGGAGTAAAGCTGAACTGCCGGAAAAAAAAAAAAAGGAGAGAAAAAGAAAGAACGGAAAAAAAGTCCTGCGGGAGTCGAACTTCTCAGCTTCCGGTAAGGCGTTATGAACACCCAGAGCGCTAAGCGATTATGCCACACGGCTGTCCTGAAGATTGAGTGCGAAACTTAAATCTAAATACTATCGTGAATGTGTGTGGACTTGTGATGGCGCTATTCAACTTCTCACAAGTAGCAGCGTGGATTCGATCAATATACAGTTGCAAAGAAAAATTGTGAATCGTTCTGTACATATTGCATTCTCATTTTCAGTTTTAAACTACAAAATTATCAACCTGATGAGGAGATTTGAAAACATAAAATGCATGATTACTAAAGCTTATTGTCTCAGCTACAACATACGTATGTTTCAGAGGAAATGGAGCAAAATCAGATGAGGTAAAGGTGCTTAAACGTTGTCAAGTCAACGCATGGTTTAAAAAAAAATCACCTCCCATAGACATAACACGTAAACTTGTCTGATTTTGAGTCTTTACATTTAATCACAATTTCTAGTATGATGATGGCATCGTATTTCAAAACCATCACATGGACTTCAGAGGCAAATGTTCAAAGTACAACATATCTGAATTTGGGATAATATTGAGCTTAAACAACAGAGATACGAGCAAATGAATGTCAGAAACAGTACCTCAAAAAAATCAATTCCACTTTTTTTTTATTTAAAATGACGATATGATGACGTCATCGCGTTTTCCTGGCAATATTGATACTTGGAATGTTATTTACAATTCATATACTTTTGTAATATGCAATGGAAATATAGGGTCAACGGACGATTTAAAGAGCTATGACGAAATAAAGACATGTTTTTTTCACTATATTTGCAGAAAGACGCGCACGCGGAATTTCAACTTTGACGCCAGTGCATTCCTTTGTTATAGGTCGAAATCGATCGGAAATCAATGGATATTGTTACTCAAAGTATCAGGAATCCAAATCAGTCAAAAAAATTGCATTTTCATGTTGCTTACGGGCTCTGCGCGCGAAATTGCGCGGACGGACGCGCACGCGAGAAAATGTTTGAAACGCTTAAAATTGTCTCAAACTTCGAGATTTCCCATTGGGAAGTCGTTTTGAGCCTTTTAAAATTTTGACGCGCGCTTACGCGCGCATAATGATGACCTGGGTAAGTAGCGTTAAAAAGTAAGATAGAGCGTGACCTGAACTTTATGTCCAGCGAAAATGATACAGAAATGACATCTAGTTATGAAGTTATGATCGATCATGTGACAAGGTCCGAAAATCACAAAATGGCGCCTAGATGACGTCATAGATATGTTACTGTCATGAAAACCTTATTGTGGCTAGATTTTGTCATGAGACATGTTGACTGAAAATGTCATGTTATTTCGTAATGTCATTCTTGAGATATTGACGACACAAAATTGTCCAGAAAGAAAGAAGAATAAAAAAAAAAATAAAGAGAGATTTTGACAATCACAATAGGTGATACGCTGATAGCGTATCACCTAATTAACTGTCCTGTTCTACATTATCTAAAAGTTATATTATACAAACTTTTCAGTCTCCTCATCCGAGAAAGAACATGAGGCAGGGGAAGTGGAAAAAGGGACCACCTCATTTCCTGTTGTCAAATCTCTGAAATGAAAACAATGCCCCAAAGTTTTAATGTTAACCTACATGAATTGTATATGGTAGATGAATTTTACCACCGTTTTTTTTTTTTTTTTTTTTTCGGAGTGAATGTGTTTGAGCATAGGCCTATGATGTCGAGGGAGACTGAGATCTTTACAGTGCTGCCTCATTCTGAAAGCAGTGCTATAACAACTTCACACTGCTTGTCTTTAATCTTCAGCATTTGCAGATTCAGGATTGCTCTCGGTAACCAGACCAGCTGTGTTAGGACTCTGAATGATGGCCTCCTTAATGGTGGCTGTATAAACTAACTCCACTAGAGGTCTTTTTAACATATATGTGGTGACATTACATTCACTTCACGGAGGACGTTTGCAGATGATCTTGCCTTTACGTCTCATAGAAAGTCCTTGGATGACATGAGCCGAGTACTGACCCATCTCAAGACAATAGTGGAGTACTTCATGTTCTGGAGACTTTGCCCCAACCTTTATTAGATTATCATCAGACCCATGCCTTCCATGTTAGTAACCATCTTGTCAACGCTATGTTCAAGGTAGCCCTTTGTGGCAAGCCTTTCAAGCATAGGCTAAGGAAGTCCACCCTCCTTCACTGGCACTCGATCACTCTCCCTCACACTGGAACGAAAGGATGGCAAGTGTCACCAGTGCCATCAACGCATACCCTGACCTTCCAAACACGATAGCATGGGGGGCATTATTTTCATGAAGCGTTTTGTCTGACAAATTTGTCTGACAAATTTGCTCTCAGCCAATCAGATGCAAGGATTTAATAGCTTATAACAGTTTGTCAAAAAGAAAAGATCTGACAAAACACTTCATGAAATGCCCCCTTGAACAACCTGCCATCAATGTGCCTGAAATCCCACAAGCCTAGATTTCCCTATACTGTAACTTGAAAGCTTTGACCCCAAAACAGGTTGGTACAGATGCTGGTCTGATGTCATCTCTGATACCACCCAAGTTACCTACAACACTGTCTCTGGCCTGGCAACAAAGCCACAGGGCTTCAACGGGTGGTGATCAAGCAAGTCTTCATGTCTTCATCCTGTTTCTATGGCAAATCATCTCCCTCTGACCCCTGAGGAAGTGCTGAACATCACCAGATGTGGTTGCAATTAAAACAATGGCAGGACTAATATGCATCTTTAGCCTGAGAATTCTGCAAATTTGGGGCTGATGTCGCCTGCTGCTAAACATACAATTAAAGGGTTCTTTAAAGACAATGAAAATGACAGATTTAGTTTTAAGACAAGACTGAATGAGATCATGATGTCAAAGTGTATATTATCAACACCTGGGAACTGTGAGAGAACTGAAAGAGGTATCTCACATTGCTCCTTGGTTGATGTTTAATGAACAGTTTGTACGGTATTGCATTAGGACAGTTTCGTTTATGCCTTCAACAGTTTTTGTTGTTGTTTAAATTCAAGAAGAAAGTCAGGTTTGCTCGATAATATCAAGGTGGCACTTCTAAACCAAATCATATCAAAGTGATGGAGGTTATGATCCATTTCGAACTCACCTCAGGACTGCTCCCTCCCCCCCCCCCCCAACTCCTTGCTGGAAAAAAAAAAAAACTATACATAGTAAAGAAATTCTAGTTGTGTCATTAATGCTCGATGTGGTTTTGTCTGCAACCATGTATCTCTGCACTTACTGTATAGGATTATTCTGTACTTTGTTAATATGGTTTTAGGGGAATGCATAATACAAGCTTTGCTTTCTAGCTTCCCCTCCATTTTCAACATTATTTGATAAATACCATGTATTATAGGCTCCTTAATATTCCATTTTTATATTCAACCGGCGTGTACAATATGATGGTATATTGATTCCTTGCGAGACGTTTAGTGAACTTATATTGTTGAGACTTTTGTTGAGACAAATGAAATTATAAGAAATTGTGTTCAACATCGTAAGGTTTATGAATATCAAATGCTCATATATGTAGCCCCCTATATATTGTAAGTGACACCCAACATATTGCACATGCAACACGTTATGATAGCGTAGGTACGGGACTGGAAATACAGTAAATTTGTTCTATATTTCCATGCATATGTTTTGCCATTCATATAGTACATAAGCATAGGAATGGCGGCCATTTTGAATAAAAAAAATTAGCTTTAAATGCTAAATGAACCTATATGAAATGAAAATTCGCTTGCAAATGCAGATGGAGTAACTCTAGGAACAGAAATGTACAAAGTTTGGTGGAATAATTGGTCATATAATGCACATTATTGTGTTTATCACGGCCGAATTAGCATATCTGGCGGCCATTTTGGATATTTGCATTTTGCCGAAAATGCTCAAGGTTACGCGAGTGGCATCAATGGGATTTTGAATCAGCACCCTCGAATTGACAAGAAACCATAAAAAACATTGTATATATAAAAAACAAGGTTGGGTGCCTTCTAGCCTGGACTACTGATTCTAAATTTGTATCGGTCACGAATAATATGTCCCAATACGCTGTACAGTGATAGCTCAATCTGATAATCCCTTCTGTGAGTTACATTCTGTTTTGTCCTATCTATGGCACAGATAACAACACTTGGTGAGATTAAGAACTTGAATAGACCCTGAATTACAAGTGTCATTTTTCATTAAAGACTATTCTCTCGTGTGTACTTTCTTTCCACTTTTTAGACAGGTAAGGAAAGTCCATTTTTAAAGCAATGCATAATTCTATGGCTTACCGTGTCTGGTCTTTCAGAATCTAACCTTAACTATGTGTATGTGTGTGGTTATAAGAACAAGAAATTGTGATTGCCCCTTTGGGCCGCAACACCCCCCCCCCCCCCCTCGGGGGTCTGAGGACCTGTCTACGCCGCAGACGGTAAGTTACTGCCCAAGGCTCAGAAGGCGAAAGTCGTATGGTATACTTACATGTATCGCTGGTGAAGGTGAAAGTGAATTGCTGCGTCATGCACTTGTCACAGGTCATCGGAACAGGTGTCTGGCAGGACACTGACGTGGGCGCGCCAGTACCTTCGGACCCCGCACCCTCGTCTGCAGCTAATTCAGCTAGAAGAACCGCGTTTGTAGAAGACACTTCCGTACACATATTACAAGTGATGGCGCCAACTGGACAATTAGAAGAAAGTAGATGGGAAAGAGTGAGAAAGGACAATGTTATTCATTTGTACTCATTAAGCAAACATGGCGTTGCATGGTTTTGATCGGTGTTTTTTACGCCCATACGACCACACACACAAACACACACACACACACACACACACACACACACACACACATTTCTCTCCGAAGGGACAAATATTAAAAAAAAATACAAAAAATAATGTGACACTGTTACTCAGCAAAGGAAAGCAACTTTTTTATTCATTTTTTTAATACGAGACTTTGATAACCATTAAACATCTATCATACATATCAAAGGTAATGTATTTGTCTTTTAACTGGGTATGTGAACTTAGGGACAGAATTTCCTTATGGGTGAAAACAGTCATATTACTGTTCCACTGAGCAAAATAAAAGGAAAGAGAAAAAATGTTCCCTGAAATTCAAACTCATTGGAAATCAGTCTTATTGCACAATAGAGTAAATTAAAGCCTAATAAAAGTGTGCATGGTTCACGGCATCTAAAAAAAAAAAAGAATATAATCATATAAAAATAATGTTCTTTCCGTCTTCAGTGTAACCAGTTGAATAGTACTTTCTTTCCCTACAGTCTTTCATCCTTTAAAATCAATATCTTATTTAGCCACCAAAAATGTTAATCAGTGCAGTGTATCAACAACGCATGCTGAATGTCACTCTGCGTTCTCACGCCTCTTCAAGAATGGCACGAGTGGAATACCCATTTGATCCCCACAAAATGTCACTGTGTTCCCGGCAATGCAGTGTTCTTACTTGCACACGCTACAACACCACTGTCCACTATAGGAACCGTAAACTGGCATTACAATAAATCAGCCCACAATTTCAGGACACAATAATCCTTGAGACTACTCAGATCCGATATAGATTTGGACTCAATAGAGGCTTCGTTCCCAATCTTATGATTTAATTTACTTATTCTGTCTCTAATTTATTGTCTCTCATTGCGTAAGTTTGCTATTTTGTTTCGGTATTTATGAGGACGTGCACGTATTCATATGTGTGCATTATTGTCAATCTTTGGCAATTATTGATTTTGGGCTTTCAAGGAGAAAGTCCACGTTCAAAGACACGTGAATTTAGTGAATGCAACATTACTAAAAGAAAACATCAGTGAGAGTTTGAGGAAAATTGGACAACCCATTCAAAAGTTATGGATTTTTTTAAGTTTCTTCTCAGTCATTGCTGGATGAGAAGACTACTACAGCTTGTGATGTCACATTTGTACAACGATACAAAGAAATACAAACAAAAAATCAACATATTTCCACCTTTCTCGCATAATAAAAGAACGCTTGTCTTGCCTCTTTTAGAAGGCAGGGAAATGATATTACCCTTAACATACATGCAGTGACCGGTTGAGGAAGTGTTCATTGTTTGAAAAAAAAAAAATAAAATAAATTTTGTGAAATTCTCTTTATATTTCCCTTATCATCCTTATAGGCATGTAACATCATACACAGTGGTAGTCTTCTTATCCAGCAGTGACTGCAAAGATAATTTAAAAATTCGTAACTTTTGAATGGATTGTCCGATTTTCCTCAGACTTTCACTAATGCGTTTTACTAATATTGCTGCATTTACTCAATTCACACGTGTATGGAGGTGAACTTGTCCTTTAAGTCATCATTATCATCCTACCAACATGAAAGGGGTGTCTAATAATTGTTCTCAAATTAACATTTCATTTGATTCTAAGACAGTCTTGCATGAATAATTTGAACAGGAAAAAGCGCTTACTTTCTTTCTTGTTTTTTTTTTCTTTTTCATTTTTTTTTTGCTTTTGCTTTTGTTTTTACGAGTGTATTTGCGGATGACTTAAATTTCGTGATAATTGTTATCAATGAATTCCAGAACTCCCGTATTAGGTACAAAATGAACAGTAGGCCTGTTTTGTGCAATGTGTGTGCGTGTGCGTTTGTGTATGTATGTAATACTTCATGTGATACTCCATCGTATCAATTACATGACATTGCTTGCTGAAATGTGTAACGAGAAGTTATTGTTATTATCATTGTTTTCCACTAATTCCTATCTATAAGATTGTTTCCATTGTACAGCAAACTTGTCAAGAATACGCTCTGCTCTGTGAATGCGCAGTCATGAATATGATAAATAGAATGAAACTACTGATAACTAAATTCATGATTAACCGTTGAGGACGGTTTGATTATGGTACAATACACATTTCCCATTAAGACACCTGCATGCCCGAATATACTCAGGACTCGTCCTCAACGGGTTAATCACGACCGTGAGACAGGGAAGAGCACAACCTACACCTTTGCATTCACCAGAATAATTATTGTATTCAATCACAGGCTATCACTCATTCGTAACGTTCAGGAGCACGTTTTCCTTCACTGCACACTGCATCGCACAACGAAAACGACATTACATACAAGCTTTGAAGTAAGAATGGCGATGTATTGCTTTATTTGTATTTTACATCGAATGTCTCAAAGATATTAACAAAAGGTACACAAATCTAAATCCAACAAGGTTACAATACGTATTAGTACTCGGCCTGACACAGTGGAATCCAAAAGTGTATCCAACCAATTTTACGTCTATCAAAAGACAGAAGGGGCAAAAAAAATGAAAGAAAATATGATACAAAATTAAAAGAGATTTAAATGTAAAATGATGATGAGTAATGTCGTTACAAATGCTGGTATTCCTAGAAAATATTACTGATAAAAAGCTAATAAATTTGCTGGGACAGTGTATTGTAGTATCTTTAGGTTTCGCTCTTTCTTATCCACTTAATTACCACGAGTAATCAAAGAAAAATTGTATGTACACACCATGGAATAAAACGAATTAAAGCAGGGCAATTTGCTAATTAGGAGGAATCTACATAAAGCATTCCTTTTCAGGCGTATAGACTCAAAGACGATATTGTAAATTGAGTTCCTACATGAAATTCATTGTTGTATCGTCTGGCAAACTAGAATAACAATAATTCAATTCATTTTTTTTTTAAATTCAATCATAGTTTATTTCCAATCAACGAAAATCAAAAACATAGTACAATGTATGTCATTAAATGATATTGTTCAAACGCTTGCAAAAGATTCATGTAATATACGAGACAAATTATAGAACAACATATATGTACAATAATAAAGAGGAACACTGTACAAATACTACGTGGGCGAGCGGAAAATAAATTCGATCATGGAAAATAGTGATCCACTAAAAAGCAAAGCTTGTCGGACGTGGATCGCTAGATAAATAATGAGTGAATGATATACTATTCTATAACAATATACATGTAGTTATTTTGAGATACACAGGTTGGGAAAAAATATAGAATACCAATGCTATAGTGCCCGGACACTGTTCATTGAACCACGTGTACCGGGAAAATATGACAAGGACAATACATTCGTACACACATTCAATTACCCACACGCATATACACTGTTGGACGCGAGACAGTACCGAGAGGAGAGAAGACGGTAACAATACAAGTCTACGAAGAACAATAGACAGGAAAGGAAAAGGAGAGAAGAAAGAAGAGAGGTCTGCACACAGAACACGCCAAGTGCTGCGACATCAGGACGGGTGAAAGCTCAAGCATAAATTATAGCAATTTATATTATCTAAGATTATAAGTAGAAAGTAAATGTTTTCTGAGTTTATATTTAAATGTGACAAATGTGGGGGAATCTTTTAAACTATTATCTAAATTATTCCAAAGTCTAGGTCCGGTATAAAGAAATGTATTTTGGGCATGTGCGGTTCTCATTAACGGAAGATGGAATTCGTCGGATCGTCGCGTGGGATAGTTATGAACATGACTGTTTCGATGAAATAAATCGTGGAATATTTTAGGTAAAAAGGTACTGTTGTAATTAAACATAAACTGACCAAGTTGAAACACATACAAATCATTTACTTTTAATATTTTATGGTCAGAAAACAAAGCATCTGTATGTTCTCGGGTATGTAAATTAAAAACAATTCTAAGCGCTTTCTTTTGCAATAAAAGAAGTTTATCAAGTAACATCTGATATGTATTACCCCAAGCAAGAATCCCGTAGTTTAAATAAAGGAGTATCAAACTAGAATAAAGAGTTAATAATGCAGATGAAGGAAGATAATATTTTAATCTATTCATTACGCCAATGTTACGTGAAATAATTTTACATATGTTATCAATATGATTCCTCCATGAAAGCTTGTTATCAACGCAAACACCAAGAAATTTAAAAGAAGAAACTTCTTCTAAGGGAGTAGTAGCAAATGTTATATTGCCTGGGAGGCTATCTAAAGAATTACTAAACAGCATAACTTTTGTTTTTTGAATATTTAATGACAATTTGTTTGCGTATATCCATTGTATGACCTTTATCAATTCTTCATTGACGGTTCTTATTAAGATATTTGGGTCAGGGTGGGAAAAAAAAAAGATTAGAGTCGTCCGCGAATAATATGAATGATAGTTTCTCCGAGGATCTATGAAAATCATTAATATAAATAATGAATAACAATGGGCCTAATAAACTCCCTTGTGGAACACCACATGCAATTGTTCTACTTTGAGAGTCAAAGCCGTTGACATGTACAAATTGGGATCTAGTAGACTTGCTAAGGAGGTAAACGCTGCATTTTTTAGTACAAATGTCCTACTTGGCACAGATGTTCCGTAGGGCAATTGAAAATTTTTCATCTAAAGAGACAATCTGTATCTATGCAAATAAGCCTTAATTTGCATAATTTATGCAAAAATACATATAAAAATTATTTTAAAATATATGTGCATCCAGCGGAAATACCTAATTTGGTACAAAATTTCTATTCAGTAAGTGGAAACAATTCCTGCAAAAACTGATTTCATACCTATGTAAATTGATATAAAATTTGCATAATTACGCAAGTTATTGTGCAAAAATCTGCATTTTTTAGAGAATTTCTAAACTATTAAGCACTGGATCTTGTAGTACAAAGTTTGAACCTGGGATTGATGTTCCTTGGGTCAAAAGTAAATGATTCATCTGAAGAGACAAATTGTCTCAATGAAATCAACCTGTTATTTGCATAATATGCATATCAATACCTACACATCAATAGATAACCAGAACAAACAATGTCTTAAATCGCTATGAACTTAATATCCAAAAAGCTAATAGAATAAGACAATATTCTCACAACAACACTTTTCAGTTGCTTAAATTGTTTCCATATTGTTAAATTAACTTAGTTGTCTCTATGAAAACAACCCGTTATTTGCATAATATGCATATCAATACCTACACATCTACAGATAATCAGAACAAACAATGTCTTAAATCGCTTTGAACTTAATATCCAAAAAGCTATTAGAATAAGACAATATTCTCACAACAACACTTTTCAGTTGCTTAAATTGTTTCCATATTGTTAAATAAACTTAGGCATTTTAAGCATAAATTATGTAAATAAGTACACCAAACGTGAAATTTCAAAACATATTGATCTTTGAAATGATTTTTGCTCGCAACTTTCCCTCATTGCATAAATACTTTGCAGGGTGGAAAAAATAACGGTCGATAGTGACACTCTTTTAAATATGATTATACATGCAAATCTAACAGTACAGCCTACAAATGAACAGATGCAAATTGGAACAATATTGCTTACAAAAGGACTGTGTTTCCCTTGCAAACAGTACACAACTGAGGTCATGATTAGAAAATCATTACAAAAAATACTACCATAGTGAAAGTGTGAAATCTAATTTTCATTGTATTGTGTAGGCAATCAAGCGAATGAGAGGCTTTTTACATCAAACTGATTGTGCAAATTATTTGGATGCAAGGGTAGCTGCACACATTAAGAACTTACAAGCTTGAGTTAGAAACAAAGTCTGTTTCTGGAAAAAAAATGTTAACTCAGTATGCTATGAGCTACTATTGTATGGGAACTATGCTAGGAAATTTATACACAATAACATTTTGATATGGCAATAATATGCAAAACTTTTCATGTGAACAATAAAGGAGATGTTATACATGCACTTTAAGTCAAATAGTCTCAGTCTAATCAGTCAATTTCAACCATAAATCAAAGCAGAAATACTATGTTCATAGCCATAAAAGAGTTAATTCGATGGCTTTTACAATTACTAGGATGTGATTTGTCAACAGATCGTCACAGGCTACTGTTTACGTGAATCGTAAATGTCATATTCTCCTTGGTTGTGATTGTTTTCCCTTGGAAAAATGTAACTCCCTGGTGGTCCAAAGAATGTTATATTCCACCACATATCAGCTAATACCTGTATAGATCATCATTACCTACATGATCTTGAAGCTTTTTCCAAAAAATAAATATGTTAACTGGTTTAGCGTAAAGATGTCAGAGGTTAAATAAAAAAGAAATACACAGGTAAAAATGTAAAAGGTACGGTATAAAGAATGTCAGAAGTTATACATGTGTGCATCAAAATTAACTTCCATGCGACCCATACATTAAATGTAATGACGGTGATGACTATACCATGTCACTGAATTTCATGTCCTTTCCTACTTATCAAGAGGAAACAAAAACACTTGAGAGGGGAGGGCTCAACGTTTTTTCGATAATAAACAGAGGTATCACTGTCAGGTAGAACATGCACAAATATGTACTAAGTGGCATGATCTCACCTTGATTCACATTCAAGATATGAAAGACAACGTGAAATATAGAACTTTTATCAGAGCTTTGACATTTTGGGAGGAAATTTCCCAGAGAATATCCATTAGATAATACATGTATATATGAAGTTTCAAGAGAAATCCTACAAGCATTGCAAAAACATAAGGGAAATAGTGAAATTTTGAGGGCCCAATTGACCTTGATCTTTGACCCCTGACCTTTGACAAATGACCCCTAAATTCCCTAGAAAATCCCTGCCAGTACCAAGTTCCTTGAAGACACCTTGAACCATTTGCGAGATACATAGAAAAAGTGTGAAACTTAAACACTTTCACCTGAACTTTGACCTTTGACCTCTTGACCTGAAACTCTCTGGAGAATCATATTTTGGTAGTACATTGTATGCAGTCAGTAAGTTTGAAGAAAGTACCTTCAGACGTTGCATAGATATGGGGAAAACAATTAAATTTTAGCATTGGCATTGAACTTTTTGACCTTTGACCTCTTGCTGATTTTACTCAAAAACTGCTTAATCACTTGCCCAACCATGCGTCATCTTTGGACCAGGTTTGGTGAAATTTGCATAGTCTAGTCTCGAGTTATCGCGTAAACTGATACAATTTCTTAAGTTACCTTGACCATTGACTTCTGGTACATTCGGGTATTAACGTGCATAAGATGCTAATTAGGTTGTATTTGCATATAGACAAATAGTCTTTTGATATTACAAACCATCTCCTTTTGACTAAAGGAAATGCATACTACTTCCGTAGTTTCGATTATAACATGCAGTTCTTTGCTTGTATTACAGAAAACTTTAAAAATAATGTTTTTACTTTACTTTCTTTAGGAATTATGTAAATTAGCTGGTAATGATGGTTCAATAAATTCAATTTCTTTTCTCATTTTGTTTCATAAAGCGTTTTTAACGGGTTAAATCTATTTAGGATGAGATTTAAGGGGATCAAGTTTCTTTAAAGCTTCATTAAGGCTTTTTGCTTGTTCTGGTTATCTATTGATGTGTAGGTATTGATATGCATATTATGCAAATAACAGGTTGTTTGCATAGAGACAGTTTGTCTCTTCAGATGAATCATTTACTCTTGACCCAAGGAACATCCATCCCAGGTTCAAACTTTGTACTACAAGATCCAGTGCTTAATAGTTGAGAAATTCTTTGAAAAATGCAGATTTTTGCACAATAACTTGCATAATTATGCAAATTTTATGTTTATTTACATAGGTATGAAATCAATTTTTGCAGGCATTGTTTCCACATACTCTATAGAATATTTATATCAAATTAGGTATTTCCGCTGGATGCACATATATTTTTGAATATTTTTATATGTATTTTTCATAAATTATGCAAATTAAGGCTTATTTGCATAGATACAGATTATCTCTTTAGATGAAAAAATTCCAATTGTACAGAGAAACATGTGTGCCAAATAGGACATTTGTACTATAAAATGCAGCGATCACCCCTTTTTTTTTTGCCCTTAGCAAGCCTACTAATCTTTCTGATAGGTAACTCGTGAACCACTCCAAGGCCTTTCCACGTATTCCGTAATGAGACAGTTTGGCGAGTAGTATTCCGTGGTTAATCGTGTCAAAGGCTTTGGAGAAGTCCAAGGAGATACCTATTGTGTGTGAAAGTGTGTCGAGTGCGTGTGTGACTTTGTCGATGAGGGCAAGTAGTGCGTGTGTTGTGCTGTGATTTTCCCTGAATCCAAATTGAAAGTTTGAAAATATGTCGCAGGTTTTAAGAAAACGTACTGTCCTGATGTAGACTATTCTTTCAAGAATCTTAGAAATAGAAGATAATAAAGATATGGGTCTATAGTTATTGACATCATCCTTCTCCCCTTTCTTATAAATAGGAATTACTTTCGCAATTTTCATGCTATTTGGCACATGGCCAGTTGCAAGCGATGAGTTGATAATATGTACTAAGGGATCCACTATTTGAGGAATTATGTTTTTTATCAAATAGTTGTCAATTCCGTCGTGGCCAGGACTTTTGTCTTCTTTCAAATTGGCAACAATCTTTATTATTTCTTCTTTATATGTTGGGTCAAAAAATATAGTTTTGGAGTTAGGTGTATCTAAAAAATCACTAAAAGATTTACTAGAAAGAGGAATATTTTGAGAAAGATTTTTTCCAATTGAAGAAAAGAAGTCATTAAAAATTTCAGCCATGCCAGCAATAATAAAAGGTATGTAAAGCATAAAAAACGAATGCCCAATACTTATAACTACGAAATTCATTTTTGTTTCGTATGGCAAACTAGAACAACAATAATGAAAAGTATATAAGAGCAGAAAAAAAAAAAACAAATGCTCATTACTACGAAAAGAAATAGTGAAATAGTGAACTACTACTACAACTACTACTACAACTAACAACTACTACTACTACTGCTACTACTACTACTACTACTGCAACTACTACTACTACAACAACAACTACTAATACTACTGCTACTACTACTACTACTACAACAACAACTACTACTACTACTACTGCTACTACTACTACTACTACTACAACTACTACTACAACAAACAACTACTACTCCTCCTCCTCCTACTACTACTACTACTACAACTACTACTACAACAACAACAACTACTACTACTACAACTACTACTACTACTACTTCTCCTCCTCCTCCTCCTCCTACTACTACTACTTTTATGCATACAAGTCTAGAGGCAAAGATCATACCTTGCTTAGACTCTCGAAATGTGAAACGACACATTTTGTGAAGAAAGAACAAGGTTTTCATTTCGACGAAATCGAAAAAAAAAATGAATTGTTGGATAAAGTTTAGTAACGAAGAATAATTTTGTTCAATATCATACACTTTTTAAGTATACTTTTGAAGAGGGGACCTTGCAGTGAGCATTATCTTTTTGAAATGTAGGTATGATGGGAGAACTATTCTCGACTTGCAATTGTGCTAACTTTTGGTTTCTCCCTTTAGCAGCAATATCCTCTGGTTTTTTTTTTTTTCAGAACCTTTGTCCATACATCTGTCTATGCATTCTTATTCGTATTTCTTTATTAAACTGAACTAAACTACACCATAACCTGCTGTTCCTATGTAGGATAAGTATACAATTTGCATGTACAGCTGTAAATGCCTGGAATATCATTGTATTTGTTTTTTCTAAAAGTTGATATTATCATATCTTATGTATTTTCATGCTATATCAATATGCAATATGCAAATAAAATTCAAGTCAATGTACACATTTTGTCTGGTTAACAGATAACAGTCCTCTTCTCGCCTCTACAAAGTAGGGCTAATACCGATTTAATCGGGCAGAATTGCATCGTCTTTTTCGTTTAATCTTTGTGATGTGATGCGAACGATACCAGAAAATTTCACGTAACCAAAATTATTCCCTGGTTTTAGAACGGTAATTGGTGCTAAACCAGGAAAACCACCCCTTTAAGCGAGGTTGATAGCAGCCGTAACAGAAAGGGAAGTGCCAATGAACAAGAGCGCCCCGTTCATTGTGAAGTGCATAGCGCCCCGTTCATTGTGAAGTGCATAGCGCCCCCACGAGTCGTGGTCTGCATAGTTGTGCCAGCATCTCCGCCGCGGCTGCCGTCTCCTACGATTGGCGCGGCTGCGACGGTCGTTCCTGCCGCAGGTGGCGCTGTAGTGGTGCCGATGGCGTTGCAGTTGTCGCCCGTGTCGCAAACACACAGACTGCCGCTGACCCCCCTGTACGTCAGACCAAGCGGTTCGAAGATTTCCTTTAGTGTATCGGCAACGGTGGCTGCGACGAGGGAGGCAAACGTATCGCCAGAGATGCAGAAAGTTCCCTGGAGCCCGCCCTCATCACATCCCAGCTCCCTTCGAGTAAATGAGATATTGCCCACTGAGCGTAGGAAGGAGAAATGTGAAAATAAAAAAAAGAACAAGAGCGAAGCATAATGTCAGTTGGCATTCGGCAATCCTATGTACAATGACCCATCACTGAATGGATGGCTAATCTACACAAAATGAATCATAGATGTGACAGGTAACACAATCATAATATCACACAAACGGTCAAATTACATTTGAAGACAATGAATGGGATACCAAGACATTTAAGCCTGACGAGTGCAATATTCCCTAGTGCGCTATGAAATATAAAAATGGGTATTACTTTTGAATAATAATATTATTTATTGATATCATCATCAATAAAGTAATATCATTCATTAATGTATTATACAATTTGTACAATTACTATTTGGAAAAAAAAATGTATTGTGACTCTCTTTGGATATCATGAATTTGTCATCGCAATAGCACAAAAAACGAACGAAGCAGATTTCACTTATACTTTTGTAACACAAATCCCTCTTCCATAATGTATACATCCATCTTGCTAATCAATTGCCTTTATTAATCTATAATACTACCACAAGTTCAGCTACTATAACACTACACTGCATACTGTAGTAGAAACGGGTACTCACGAGTTTCATGCGTGTAGGTCTGTTCGACCACATTTGCCTTGCACGCTCTCGGCATGGAACAGTTCACTGTCAGCGGAGCATCGCACGATACGGCGTCGGGATCACTAGGCGGCATAAAGGCGGGGTTAGACGACGTCATCTGAGTACACTGCTGGCATTCTATAGAATCCTCGCCTGATTCGAAACACACAGTGAAACCCCGGATGTACGTTCATAATAACAAGCCTTTTTTTCGAAAGGCCTCACAGGCTGGCCATCATAGTGCAGAAAGATCGTAGTAGCCAAGCGCCTCAGCCGGAGAGAATAGCACCCCACCCCCTATTTTCTATGAGACATGCAAATGTGACAGCAGCTATTCATGAGCTATCAAAACGATGAATATTTTTAGACGGATTTGTTCACTCTTTATGTATAATTCAGCGTTAGTTCACCATTGTTAGCAAATACGTATGTTTGTTAGTAAGTTAATAGTTGCTTTGTCAGTTAGTTAGTTTGTTAGTTTGTGTGACTGCTTGATATTGATAGCTGCTAATCTGACTTCTTCTATTCTCTTAAACACCTCTGTTGAGTGGTTATGATTCTCTGCACTTTGCTTAACTAATTATGATATTTGGACACTTAGAAGAGCCTCGCTTGGACTTGCCTCTCGCGTGCCTCCCTCGCGCTAGAACTTTGTTTCTTTTGTAATCACTACATATCGAGATGGTCTTTGACGAAAAGAATGTAATTGTATGATTATATAGAGATAATCATTATACATGAAGATCCTCATAACAAAAACATATAAACTTCCTTTCCAAGTTTTTAATAGAAGGTTATCATGAAAAAGAGATATTTTTTCGTTTGAAAGGAATGAGTATTCAGTCTGTATTTTTTTAAACATTATCTATCTCAAATATCTGACTGCGATAAAATGGATAATCTGTTCTGCATTTTTTGCGTATTGTTTTATATATATATATATATATATATATATATATATATATATATATATATATATATATATATATAATCTCTCTATATATAATCTCTCTCTCTCTATATATATATGTATATATATATAATATATATATATATATTATTATAATATATACAATGTATATATATATATATATATATATATATATATATATATATATATGATATAATATAATAGCAGGGACGAAGTTTAGTTCATTTCAAAAATTTTAATGTTTCTTTTTTTGGCAATAGATTTCTACTCATGACTTAATTGAAAATGGACATAAAATACTAATAGAAAATTTTTCTTTGCAAAGAATAATACAAAAGCAATGGCATTTTGAGAGCACTGTGAATCGAATATTCTCAGTGGTCACACTAGTGTTCAGTTGTACCGATTCATTTCTCCAGTGGGTAGGGCGATTGAAATCCCCTTTGGTACCGAGGCCGTTCTTCTTTTTTTTTTAAATCTCAATGACGCTTTCCTTAATTTTGGACTTCCTACCGTTTATTTTTCAGTCTTAGTATCAATGTACTTTGATTGAAAAGGCATCATTTTAATATATCTTGCGAAATCTGACCGATAGCAAGAAATATTTGTTTGCAAAGTGGTGTGCGATCATATCTATCATCAATAAAACTGATTTTCTACATGTACACAAAAAATATGATATACCAAGTGAATTTTAAAGATGGTGCTCGCATACCACGCAAAATATGACGACACGAATAATACGGACTATTGAAGATGATAGCGGTAATGACACTCCTTCTGCTACTAGTAACAATAAAAAAGCCCAAATGACAAAGAAAGTACAAAGAGATTATATCGTATGTTATTAGACAATTTGTTATATCTTAATTACATGGAAAAGGGGGTTTTCATACGGAGGACCTACCGCTGGATGAGAGAGACCAGAAATGAAAAAAAAAAAAAAATCATTAATGATAAATGCTAGCAGATTAAAGGGAATGTCATGTATAAAATATATCATCTCTGCAATCTCTATTTGTAGAACATGTGACGTGGCTTCCCGCCTACTCCGAAAGAGCGCCGTCTGTTGGTGTGAGTCGCCGCTGCGGCTGCTTTCGGACACGATTCGTTTTTACCTGTTTATACACAGAACCCCTTCCCCTTAACACTTTCCTTTATAGAAACATTGTTTCCCTAACAGTGACTCACTATTCAGTCTGTTCAAGGATGGTAATGATCACAGGTAGACACTAGTATCTGATTGCGCATAATGTAAATAGTACATTACGGCAGATAATGCAAGTGTGACTTGATACGGGAAGAAAATGAATTGCATACAATGTCCATACAATTCAATAGATCGCACTGTTATTACCAGAAGGAACCTGCTAGAAATTAAATAATCTTATAATATCATAAAATGGATAAACATTTTCTGATAAATGAAAGAAACATGAGACATAAAAAAATCGAGTGAAAATTTTCACTCTAAAAAGAGTGAATACAAAAAAAGAGTCAATTTCGAGTGAAAATTCGAGTGAATTTTGAGTGAAAATGCTCATTTTCACTCATTTTGGAGTGACGTCAGGGATCACTCGAAGATTTTGGAGTGATGGAACATAGATGCCAGTACAAACACAATGACCTATAGTGCATACATGACTATAGCTTCAAAAAATCTATCAATATATTATGCTAATTTGTAGTCTTCTAATTGTTTTTTTTTTCATTCATCTATGTTAATCTGTGTGCACTGATCGTATGTACATTCTTTGCCTCTATAGCTCAGAACAACCGTCTCTTTGTCTTCTGAATAGTGTCACACGAATTTCTCACGGGATTTGATGCGCAAATATTCACGGACACACCTGAGGCAAGTCTTGTACCAAGACTATGGGGGGGGGGGAGCTAAAGTATAGTAGAGGAAAAAAAAGAAGAAAAGTATTTGCAACCTGGAGAACAGCGATGTCAAGGACAGCATCCCCCGGCGGGCGCGCCAAAACAAACAGAAGTCTGGGGACCACAGCGGGGGCGCGCCATATTGCCTCAACTGCTGCGAGTTTCAATGCAGTTAATTGCAGCCACGGACATTTCGTGCCGCCAGCTCTTTACTACATGAACTTTTTTTCATTCGATTTCATTCGATATGATGCAACACAGAGTCATGCATTGTTTTCAGTTCAGGTAGAACGAACTACAACATGAATTATAGTCGAATGAACTTTTTTCAATTAGTGTTACTGATACAACACAGCACTTTCTCAATTTATGCTGCGCGTATTAATAAAGCATCAGCAAACGTGGATATTTCTAAGGAAAGGGGAGATGATTGCAACGCATGTCGAAATAGCCTGGCATTGGCGCCAGGTTGAATCATCAGCTTACTCATTTACGATGACCGGGCGACAGGGCCGAAGGCGAGGGCTATACATCAAAGGATGAAGCAGAGCGTCCTTCATTGGTATGACCATGGAATTACTACACAGCGGTCTGTGTGTAGCTCCATGGTATGACGCACTTTCTTGGGCAGCTTTCACCCGGTGGCATAAACTCCCAAACACACACACACACACACACACACACACACATACGCACACATGCACATAAAATGCCCTCGTGCCTTCCCTCCTCTCGGATCACCCTCTCCCAGCCTCCCCATCTCTCTCCACCCCGTAGATTTTTCCAGTGTCTTCGAGGCATAATTATGCCTGCATTTGACCCACTCCCCTACACACTAAAGGGCTTTTTACACTTGTAAATTTTTGCTTAGCCCCGGACTATCGGTGGGGCTAAGGGGGGGCCTTAGCCCCACCGATAGTACGGGACTATCCTTAGCCCACTTTCTGTTTACACTCGTTTTTGCCAAAGTGGGCTAGCCCCACCGATAGTACGGTACTATCTGGCCCTGCAAAATAGCAGGGGTTAGCACCGCAATTGCGGTGCTAGCACCGCAATTGCGGTGCCAAGCAAGTGAGTGTAAACAGAACGAAAAAATAATCCTGGGCTAAGCGACGGAGACGAAGTGCGACCCTCACTGACCAATCAGAAACGAGGTAATCAAGTGCTGCCGGTGCGTGCGTGTACGTGTACAGTACACAGCGTAATTATGAATATTCATGTGGTTTGGAAAGTCCGGGGCTAGAAAGACGAGTGTAAAAAGGTCAGTTTTCTCCTTAGCCCCGGACAAGAGATAGTACGGGACTAATTGGCGAGTGTAAAAAGCTGAAAAAAATTGGTACGGGACTAACGATAGTCCTGGGTCAGAGAAAGTCCGGGGTTAAGAAACACAAGTGTAAAAAGCCCTTAAGAGTATTACTACTCATCACTACTCGCTCCTTGATTGTCTTCCCCTCCCTCCCTCTCCGCTTGTGGCCCACGTAAAAGGTGTGTGCTACGCATGTTGTAATGTGCGTATGACGTGTATTAAAAACGATTTTGTATGTGTGTTTGTATGTATGTACGTGTGTGTTTCTCACTCTGTATCTGCGTGTTATGTCTGTTTGTTTTGTTTGTTTGTTTGTTTTATCCGCCCATTTCCTTCTCGCTTGCAGTTGATTTGTTGGCCCACCAATCGATCTTCTGAAGTTCCTGAAAGGTACAGGTTTTGTTGTTTAAAATGTTTCTGTGTTACTTCATTTTCATTTTTGGTTTGTTTGTTGTTGTTGTTGTTGTTGTTTTGTGTGTGTGTGTGTTTTTTTTTTTTTTTTTTGGGGGGGGGGGATTGATTTCTGGAGCAACCAGTGTGTAAGTAACAATTATTATGCTACGTTTTCTATTTCTTTCTTTAAGCAAGTATGAATTAACTCACTTCATAGCCTGGATAGAGCTCTTTTATGAATCATGACAATCACCTGGTCCCTATAGTTACAATTACTTTCTAAAAAAAAAAAGGAATAGTTACCATTCTTCACACCATAACAGTAGTTGTTTTCGACGTCTGATCAAAAGCTCGCGATAGCAGCATTTGTCTTCAAATTTGATATCCCATGAATTAGTTATGTGTTTCACTACATGTACTAAGAATGCCATGTTGCGTAAAGAAACCTTGAGAGTTTGTCCAACTCACAATAGCCTTATGAATTGGCGTTCCTTTGACTGACTTATTTGTATTTCGTATTTTGTGATTAGGAAATATCTGCCAATATCATATCTGGCATGGAGATATCTTACATCTGCCAAAAAACAAACAAACAAACAAACAAAAAACCAAAAAAAAAAAAAAAACAGATACAAGAGGAAACTTCACGAGACTTGAATTTGATAGGATGTTACGTTGTAAAATATACGTTTTCATGGCAACAGATGCTAAGTAGCTATAATTTTCCTCACAGTTAGTAATCAGCACACAAAACTCTCTTCTTTCAGACATAAACACGAAGTGTACGTGACATATTCCGGCGAAAATGATCGTTAACTATAGCTTGCACCATTTATAATTGAAGTCGCGAAAACATAATCCGAAATGGGACCAACGATTTCCCATCGCTTCATTCAGTTGAAGGGTTCGATAACAATAGTGCGGGAGCTACGAAACAAAGACAATTATATGGAACGATGGTATACGTTTATCTTCATAACTTCCAGAAAGATTAATAATGTCTTGGAAACAAGTGAGGTATCATTCAATATTCAAACAGTTTAAACGTTTTACGATATGAATTTTTTCAAATTTTTATGTAATGATTCGTTAGTTACCAATTTGATGAGACTGCCTGCAATAAGTATATAGCCTCATTTCGAGGTTAAGTCTTTTTGTTGAGGCCTTCCAGACACAAGAGTACTCCTATTAAAACTGCGGATGGCATTTAATTACAACGCCCTCACTCTTTATTGCCAGTAACTCTTGTGTGTGTGTCTGTGTGTGCGTGTATAGGTATGTGTGTGTACAGCAAGCGAAGACAAGCGACTATTGTTGTTTTGTTTAGCAATAAAAGTAGATATGGGGATAGGGTGATTATAATGTATTAAAACAAACAATTACAAATTATGTTCCTTCAATGTAACACTAATTTATGATATCTTAGGTTACTGCCTGCAGCTGTTTTGCTATGCTGTCTATTTGTATGTGCACTTTGTGTAATTAAGCACGCCATTATTGATGAGTAAGAGCACGTTGATCAAAGAAGAACTTTAGTTGTCTTTGCAACTGATTGACAAATTGCCCTGCATCGACGTAAATAAGCACTGAATTGATCAGTGTTTTAGTAGTAGCCATGATAAAAAATCATGGGCGTACAAACTCGAGCGGGATTCGAACCACGACCTCCTGATCACCGGACAGGCGTCATATCCACTAGACCACCGACCTTTCGCCCGACAGCTGTGTTGGTTCTAATCCTTATAGCGTGCAGCGGGTACTGCGTAATTATTCAAATTCATGAAATTCTTCCGTCGAGATGCTTTCATTGCAACTGATTGACAAATTGCCTATTTGTCAATCAGTTGCAATGAAAGCATCTCGACGGAAGAATGTCATGAATTTAGTTGTCTTGTAAGACTTACTGTGTAGGCGTATGTAGAATTTTATATTACTTTTGTACTTAGTATGAATTGGCATAAATATGTCTCTTCCGATTAAGTGAAAATTATTCAGCAGCACAAGTGAGAAGTATATAGCTACCTTAAGTTTCTTTTTTATGTTCATTTCACTGCTAATATACGACGTTGATATCAAACACAATTATTTTCTAAGTAAAAAAGTTGCAAACATACATTTGTCACTTTTTTTGTGTGTGTGCGGTGGTCCGCATCAAGACCAAATACAAATAGATTCAAAAATAGTAGTTGTCATCAAGTGAGGATGTAAGGTTCTACGTATTTACGACGAACATGATAATATCTCAGCTTTCTTCCCTCAACTCATGTGAATTTCAAAGACAAAACGCGAACGTGACAAAATCAATTTAACGCACACATCTATGCTCAAAGCTCAAGGTGATTATAATATGATGATGACACATATAGTACAACATTTCCCCTATGGTCTATATTGAGACTGAAATCATCCACATTAGTTATGTCATTTTGATTATCTTTATTCATCAAAACTTATAATTTTCATAAAAGTTTTTAGATCCATCTGTGAGTAAAATCACAACGTACAATTAAAATCCACACCATTCTTTTGAAAAGAACATCGACAAACTGACATTGTCTAAATCAAATAACATTTGTCAGTGAGCTATTTAAACTCCATGCAATTATTAACCACTATAAGATTGGGTTTTCTTGTTGAACGAGAACTTTGCTATTTGTACTCTATCACCCGACTTTGGAATACATGTAGTACAACACACTATGTATGTTAAAGGGATAGTACAGTATTGGTGGAGATGAGGATTGGGCTTTTAACTTTTTGCAAGATGGCAAGAAAACACTTACGAGTACATAGCATACCATTTTTAAGAGGAATTTAAAGTTTATTCGATGAAAATCTAGTTTGGAATGACTGAAACATCAAAAAAAAAAAAGTAAAACAAAGCGATCGTAATAAAGTGTGGGTCCCACACTTTATTAGAATCGCTCTTTGTTGGATATCTCCAATTTTCATCAAATAAACGTTGAATTCCTTAAATATAGAATTACATGCTCTTTCATATTTCATAAGATGTTTCTCATAATCTCACCAAATATTGTTAGAAACCTGAAATTAGGTCTCAACCAAAATTATACGATCCCTTTAAGGCTAATAGGTCTACATAAATACACGAGCACACCCCAATACATTCACACACACATAAACACACAGTCGCACACATTAAGAAACAGCATTTTAATGCTTTCTCACACAGTTCATCTTAGCAGTGATAGTTGAAGCAATGAAAAGAAGTGCATTTACGTATGAGTAAAGACCTGAAAAAAAAAAGATGAAATTTACTTTGTGTAGTTGCCAATGAACCCTTCCGAACTATGTATATTGGACAGTGTGCCTAAACTTACGTCGATTTCCATGTCAATCATTAATCAAGCCTCACAGAGTTAATGACGAAATAATAATTTATCTGTTTGTGATATATATGTGAAACGTTCACAAGGTGTTACACTAAACTACATCAACAAGCATCATAATAACTACGAAGTTCTCAAAACTTATTCAAGTGTTTCTCTGCGTGAACCTAAATTCTGAAAGTATGTCATGGATCGTATTTGTTTTCATCAAAATAATCACACAATTGATAATCATTTCAAAACTTGTTAGCGTGTGACATGCTCTTGCCCCTAGAGAATTTCACTTTTTATTTAATTTCCCATGTTCTAGCTTTCGCAAACTTTCCAAATCCTGCCACGCCTGAAAAAAAAAATATAATAAAAAGTTGGCACTTTCCCAAGAAGCTTATTTGTTTCATAATTAAAAAGCAAAATGAGAGTAGTTTGAACACGTAATGAAAGATTTTTTTTTCATTTTTTTTTTCATGCATGGACACGCAAACTCCCTGTCACACACACGAACACACATACATACAAACATGAACGTATTATCGACATGAAGCAATTTTCAAATGAGCTCGTGCACTGTCTTGAAGGAATTTATCCTTTCATTTGCATTTCACACTCACAGACACTGATTGTTGTTGTTACATGATTAGTTATTCAGCAATTGAAAACAATAACTACACGTAAAATACATCTAATCATGATGATAATGGAACATCGGTTAAAGTAGATACTTTTGTTAATAAATGAAGAGTTTGTTTGCAAAAACCGATAAGTCAATTTTTGAAGATTTTGAGGTAAGGTTTCTGTCAAAAAGTACAAAATAATACCTTTTAATTGATATATTGCTCACAACATATTAATGTATATTTTTGAAGTTATGGTCAAAAGAAGCAAAATGTTCTTATTATTCTCTTTATTTTTCATGACCTTTAATCGCAAATATGTTCATTTGGCAAATATGGACTTATCGGTTTTTACAAACAAACTCTTCAAATGCAATAGGTAGATTATTCGATGATATCTTCTCTGCAGGATCACCCCCCCCCCTCACCATTTGTATTTTTTTTAATCAGCCGGACTTTCATTTCTGATAAAATGATAACGATCATGACGGTGATGATACTACTACGAATAATAATAATAATATAATTAAATTATAATTAAAATAGACCAATCAAAAGGAAGTGGGCATGTTCCGAAACGTCGTAAAATAAGAACACTCATTTCCCAGTAAATTGCAGGACCACTGTTAATACGAATGAAACGCACTACTAAAACAGCACTCATTCGTCCGACCCCATTTGGGCCTCCTCCTGATAAATGCTAACAAGCAGGCAGCAAGTTCCGATCTGGGATACGAATACTTCAGCCAATCGTGCTAACTTATGTTCATTAATCACACAGGTATGATTGTAGAGGCGTACAGTAGGGAGTGTAGGAAATGAAGAGAGAGAGAGAGAGAGAGAGGCAGAGAAAAAAACCCCGATATATTTATATATATGTACATACATACATTTATATATCCCTCTCTCTTTGTCACACACACATACACACACACATACACACACACACATGCACACCTTTAACAATCACGTATTTTCTTTATGGAGTGAACGCTTGCGTGACACATTAGGCACTGCTAGGAAGAGTTAATATATGGGTTACATCTCATGTACTTGACTCATTTATTCCTCAAACAGGGCAGCGAAAGTGGGGGTGGGGGTGGGAATGCTGATAAATGAAAAACCTTCTGTTTCCGGGAGGGGATACACATGCCCACACTGGACGGTGAATCTAGGCACACTGGCAACACTCAATGGAGTTCCATTATTCGTTAAGGGGTGGGGTGGGATGACTCACCGTTTGAGAGGCCGCCGCCACACAGTAGCATCACTGAAATCAGAAGGAGCATCATATTGGCGAATTCCTATACAGTGGGGAGACAAGTACAAGAATAACAACATTGAGAAACATGTTAAATAGAATAAAGGTGCGTTTCAATCAATCCGTAGCGGTATAAGATGAGCGTTGAGCATAAACATTAATAAGCCCATGAGCGTCTAGTCTGCTGGGAACAGACCGTAATGAGGGCTGTCCATAGCCAAGCCCCTGAGAGAGAGTTGTGCTTTGATACACGAAAACTTGCTATCCTGGGCAAAGATAACTATATTGATGTCATCATGATATATCTGGTGTTATCCCCTAATTCATCATAGCAGGAATGACAGCATTATACCCCGCCGCACAAAAAGTAAGCAGTTAATTGAATGAAGGATTTGAATAAAACAACAATAAATAAGCGCCAATAATGAAATTATTAAATTATGGAATAGGTAAATTTCAGTTTGGAGACATTCAACATTCAGTTACTAGGAAAATAATATACAAAATATAATAAGATGTAATAACACAAACACACAGGTAACAATGTAGGGCATACATAGTATTCAGGTGATATACATGTTTAATACTACGTTGAAACGGAAAAAGAAAATATTGAAATAATGATAACAATAATGATATTACTACTAGTAGTAACTATGATATTAATTATCATCATCATCATTGTCATCATATTATCATGATCATCATTATAAAAAAGTGTCTAGAAATATTTTTTTTTTCTTTGCAAATGTAATTGCCCTCTAAAATAGGAAATCTACTTCAGAACATTATCAATTTATGAAAGAGAGCAAAAAAAAAAAAAAAAATCCCTTCAGGACAGTGCAAATTATGTTCAAAATTAAATAATAAGGAGATGATATGCTGAAATTTCAAATGTCATATCTTCATTTATTCATTTTTTGTTTCATTCGAAAAGAGAAAATTATTTTCTCTTTGTTTGGAGAGATTCGTTTTTGGAGTTAATGCCTAAAAGGGAGAATTGAATGACCGAGTGTAGAAGGTCGTGGGGTTACATCGTTTAATAACGGAGCTGGAATGAGAACCTCATGTAAGTCAACGATGACATTATGCAAAAAAAAAAAAATACAACATATACGAATAAATGAATGAATGAATGAATGAATGAATAAATAAAAAAATACATAAATAAATAAATAAATAAATAAATATACATCATGTATTCTATAAGTGACTGTGCATCGTAAAGGCAACAAAAAGTCGCGAGCAATGATTTTGTGGGAGGACAGAAAATAAATGAAATCGGTCAGCCTAATCAATCTTGAGTTTTTCATATCTTTATAAAGAACTGAACAAATCTTCTGTTGCATTATGAGAAAGTTTGGGATCATAAAACAAACAAGAAAGTGTGTTTTTAGAAGTTTTTCTTGAATCTTTTTTGAAAGAATAGTGTTATTAGGTGTGCCTTTATAAAGAGTCCCTTTTCATTTCTCCAAAAACCCTGTACACATTCTTTACTTCCAACTTTTGTAACTGCATAAAGAAAGATGCTACTTCTCTGAAAGTTGGTATCAATCATTGACAAAAAGTCTTAGTAAAGAATGCTCAAATCTAGTTTTATCTGATAATCCCTTCATTCTTGTTGATCCAGTCTTTACATGTTGTTTTGTCCCTTTCATCACACAGCTAGGCCCTAGCACGGCTTGGTAAAGATTAAGCAAATTAGACCCTATACTTCAGAGCCTCTTTTCTCAGTTCACAGTCTTCCGATTGGCTTTTTTTCCAATATCAAGAGTTAATAGTAAGGTCAGGAAAGTACAATTATATCTAGTTGTACGTTACTCTGAAGGTTAAAAGTTTCCATTTGTGGAATCTGCTCTTGACTGAAATCAAATGTCTGGCGACTTTTTTTTTATTGGGTTTGTGATGCAGGGTCAGATATATATACATATATATCATGACAAGACAGTCACAAATTTACTTGGCCACATAACTAATGGCTGAAGCCTAGAAGTCATGACGTCATTACCATTCATTGTTTTGTCTTTGCTTAACCCTTTCTGTGTCAATGCATCGAAAATGCACGACTTTCATACACAAACCAATGGACAGGAAAAAAAAAGAGGCACACAAAGGTTCCATGTCTAAAGTGTGCCGTATTCCTCTCTTTTACAAACTCGTTCTTTGCCCCCCCCCCCCCATCTCAACCTACACATACTACACTGACTTCTTGTCCTGACAACTACAGTACGCTGGTATGTAGCACAACAATTCATATCAAGTTGCAGACGGCCTCTAAAAGGCTATGATCCCAATCGGCCGTGATAAGGCAAAGGAACGTAACTCAAAATTTGGGCATTTTGAGTTATGAGCATATGGCTCCTAAATAAAATGCGCTCTTTTAAATGGTGAAAGTCTCAATTCTCAAATGTTTACCATTTCAGAGATAAAAAGCGTATCTTACACACCTTTTTCACAACTTTGCCGTTTCCAGCTAGGCAAAACAACGTAACCTGAGATACGTATAGAAATGACAAAGAAAGCATTTTCGCTGTTACGGCAAATGAACGTATGTTTACATACACTGTTTTTTCATGGTGGTTTCTCAAGAAAAAAGAAGGAAATTGCGACGCCAAAAGAACGTATGTCATCATACAGCGCTTTGCTGTGTAAAATCAGGGCCATGCGCGCTACAGTCAGCACGGCAAAACAACGTATCAACATCGTGGCCATCACAACACACGCTGCACTGCATAACTCTATGTGTTAGACCTACGGCTACGTGCTGCAGGTCCATTTCAGCCGCGGCAGTGAGTGTATTGTAGTGCCGCCGCTGCTGCCGCACCGCTTTCTTGCTTGCGACAACAGCTTAAGCAGAGTTACACCGACTGGTTGACTGGCAGGCAAGCTTTGCTGCAGTGTGAACCATGAAGTCATGCCCATTGTTCTGTTTTGCAGTCATGGAATGGATATTCTCCTGAACAGCTAATGCTACCACAAAGAAAATCAGCGGTAACACCGGTAAGTTTTATGGGTTTTTGTCAGGTCTAAGTTTGATCTAGCCCGACCAGACGCCGTGCGAAGTACGGCGATTGGGCTGTACAGACTGGACGACAGTACGCTTTGCTAGTAGGGTCCAGTACCTTCGATAATAGTTTTCACTAAGATTTAAGAACTCGATGAGTAAAAAAAAAAATAAACAAAAAACACAGCAAGCTATGAAAATAAAGAGCAAACTTAGAGCTATGAGTATGACAGCCTTTCCTTTCGGTGGGCTTGCCAAAACGTGGCTCATTGGTGTGATTGTGGTTGTGGTTCTACTAATGTACGCGTTATGTAAATGTAGGATACTTGTAGTAGTACTACTACTAGTGGTCTAGTAGAAGTAGTGACTCTCAAAAGAAATTTACCTATGCGCAAATACATTGAGTGGACCCTAATATACTGTTATGATCATCGACTAGACGTCTTCTACCTCAAATTCAGTTTTCGTCTAAAAATCTAAAAAAGTTACAGCTTTATAGTAAGCAGTGATAGTTTCGACTTCAAGCTAATGACAATAAAGCTTGATACTGATGAATTCCATTTAGTCTTCAGTGGCAACATGAACTGATGGAAGACGATATGTTCTAATAATGACATTAACATCATTACTTTAGTAAGAAAAGTAAGGACAACAAAATTTGTTGTCAGTACTTGTGTTTAGGCAAAGATGTAGCCAAACATTATTTAATAATGTTTGGGCTACATCTTTGGTTAAACACAAGTACTGAAGTAGTCTTAGATCTTGTTTGTTATTTCTTGAAAGAATGAAGAATGTGATTGTGGTGTTTTCATACATACAGGAATTTATCCACTTAAAATAAGCCTAAAAAAATAAAGTCATATTAAATGGTACTCTGTACCTGCTAACTATGGAAGCCTGATTTATCTTTTTTCTTTTTTCTTTTGTATTCTTGGTGCAATTTTAGTCAGCTGTACATATTCTTTAAAACATTTATTTTTTTTTTCATTTCGATTAAAAAAAAATGCATTGTAGCCATGGTAGATCCTATACATGTTATACGTTCCACCCCTCCCCATAACAATGTTGAGGGCAAAAGCTCATGGAATTCAAATATCTATTCTTAAGTTACGTGGTTTTAAATACTATGGAAAGTTCAAATATTCAGACCCAATCGTCTACTTTAGATGATATTAACATTCGTGTTGAAATACATATTTGCATGTCTCTCTTTGCAGTGTCCACACCAACCGCCAGCCTAGACCAGCACAGAAAAGGAATGCAGTGTATCAAGTACAATAAAAGGTACAAGTTGAATAATCACATATTAATTCATACAACAAAAGTAGAAGAAGGGGGAAGAAATGAATCCCACCTTTGTCATTATCACTGGCGACACAAGCCGGCATTTGGAAAAATCAGAAAAGAAAAAAAAATAAAAGACGCCAAAATCCATGATGATGACTCTCTGATAATTTGAGAATACCACATTTCACAGTTCATTCCTTAGCAATGAAAAAAAAAAGTAATATGAAATGAAAACTGACGAAATAGTCACCATTCTCTCTCAAAAATAAACACACAGCCTTGTATATCCTCAAGGGGTATTTGTATGATGTTGAATAATATATATTGTGAGTGTATTTCGATATTAAATACTCATTCTCATTTCCTTTGCTTTTTTTTTTGGAGGGGAAGGGGGTCTGTGAGAGAGGATTTGTTACACACAATCATGTCTAATGAAGAATTTAATCACATGATATAACTAAAGCAGAGTTGAAATTCACTGTCTTTTACGGAAAGAGTGCCTTATTTTGTGTTAATTATTCTCTTCCATTTCTTTTACATTTTCCTGCAGTGGTCTACCGAGCAGTTCGAAAGCAGAGAAAAGAGCAACTATACAGATTTCAGAACAGCTGTGCACGCCCGTCAGAATCTCATGAAAGATGGAGTGGATTGTGCACTAGATCAGTCAACTCTAGAAGAAAAATAATAACACTCGGATTGTTTATATAGGATCAGGTAAATCTTTCACAGTTAGATTAAGAACTCGCAAAACTCAACTGTGAAGTGTTATTGACTATTCTCACGTTATGAAGGCACAAGAAAGATTTTTTTTTAATATATTGATATGAAATTAAAGGTTCTATTTCGAAAAAAAATATATATATAATGAGGGCTTATTGCCCTTTGAAATGATGACTATCAACTTTAGGTAAAACTATCACTTGTTCATATCAAATATTGTTGTAAATGCTTGCCCTCAAAATCAATATCATGTCGATTGAAACATGTCAACTTATTTCAGAAAACCAGGGAAATAGTAACCTTATTTCCTGCAAAATTTTCATATCTTATTTTGAGCCTAATCCCTCCGGGAGCTCTCAGACAACGCAGATGTAAATTGCAGCACAGCAAATCGCTGTTGTGATGAGACGTTTATTGAAATGTGTTTAAAGTGAATACTGTTGCAAATTTTCCCTTCGTTTAAGCTGCCTAATAATTGTTCTTTACCCAAGTATTTACTTCTTACTACACTTGATCTTCAACAACAGTAAGGATTAAAAATGTTATGTGTGCTATTTACAATTTGTAATTTGTAGATGTTCTGATCTTCCAAGGTAAAAATTGATGCGAAGGTCTGATATGGTAATAGTATAACTAATCTCCAGAAAAAAACAACAACAACAATTATGTTCTGTTGAAAATTTTGTTCCCAGGGTTTTGTTCAACTGTGGTACGTATGTAAGCTAATAACTTTACTCGGGAAGTAAATGACATTTTTTTTTTCTATTTCTAATTAACCATCATGATAATGTTTAGTTACTGCTGATTTGCTTTCAATGTGATAAAAGCATAATGGCATACCAAACTCTCTCTTAAATTTTAAGAAGAAAGCGAAGATATCTATGTCATATTTTTAGAACTTGCAAATAATCGAATGATTTTTGTAATGCTGTTATCTTTGAGAAACAGATGTACACACATTTTTCCCTATAAACCTTTCAGAAGATGTAAATCAGTCTCTGCATCTACATTTCTGTCATGTCTTTCTCAAAGTTATTCTACTGAGAGAATGTTTGCAACTCTGACAAGTCTGAGGTGTGTGTGTGTGTGTGTGTTTTGTGTGTTTTTGTACTTGCTTGGTTGTGTGTGTGCGTGTGTGTGTGGTCAAGTTACACCTAAAAACATTAAAACCTGGATTCATGCATTGTTATTATTGTTGTTATTCAAAGAATTGAGGCATATTATCATTAGAAGTTTTAACCTTACGGATACAATTCATGCTATCAACCAAACATTAACAACTTATAACGATAAACAAAGTACACAATATCATTCTTTCTGTTCAAATCCTTTCATCTCAATGGAACGTGTATAAATAAATAAATCAAAGAAAAGATAGAAATTAAAATAGGAGTCTCAATATCAACACATTAAATGCGTGTATGTCTCTTTGAAACGAAGTGTATGTACAGATGTCTATACAATTTTTTTAATACCCATTTTATTTTATTTTTTTGCCAGTTCTTAAACAGTCCATTTTACAGACTTTACCCAAACTCGTACTTTAGTTGTCGATATTAATCCAAATCCATGTTTTTGTTAAAACAACATGAATGATAAACCAAATATAATATGTTCCCAATGAAAAATCTTACATCAAGGGATAAAAAACATACACTTAAAGATAATAAAAAAGAATGGACATCTCAATAAACTATAAACTGTAAATGCAAATAAAGCAAAAAAAAAAAATGAAAGGTAATTGGTAGATAACAACTAATTACATTTTAGCACATACTCGGTAAGTTTTCAGAAAAAAAAACATGAATGTTCTCTTGCATCGATAATTTTGCAAGCTACTGTGTTTTACTATTCTTAACATATATTTAAACACATATAACGGGACTTTTATTATCCAGTTAACAAAATTGTCAAATAAACAAATGATAGAGATTGTTGCATTGAGTCGGTATACGTCATTCTGCCTAATTACATTGATGAAAGGGTTAAGGCGCAGATATTTGTAAGTCGAGATACGTTCTTTTGGCATACTAAAGTGGCTTCGCGGGAGAATGCTTACGCGCCGTAAGTCAGGATACGTTCTTTTGCCTAATTGATATGTTGCCGCGTGAGGATTCTCGCACAACGTAAGTAAGGATACGCTCTTTTGGCAAACTAGAATTACTCATAAGCACAGTGCTGTGATTCGCTAAAATGCTGTATCTATTGTAAACATGGCAATTACTCTAAAACGGGAAGTCCTATTTTACTGAAATTTTATCGAGATATTCTTTATTAATGCCTAAGAAACTTCGCTGCTTCAAAAGTGTTTTACTCTTATGACGGAAAAATGGGAACCAATTGAATTTTCAAACTCGTTTTTCTCAGAACATGATATTCTGAGTTACGTTGTTTTGCCTTATTACGGCCGCAATGACCCTGCGAGGACAGAAACCGGAGCGGGGAAAAAAAATGCCGAGAGGTCGCGTTCCCGATCTGCGTGCAGGTCGCGCAAACTTGACCTCCTTGCTCGCCTCTTGTTGTTGTTGCTTATTTTTCCCCTGCTACTTGGAATTTCAGCAGTAGCCTTGCTCCCTGTATACTATCACTATGTTGGTACTTTGCGAGTATGGGGCGCCAAGTGTCACATGGTTCCTTTCGTCACCAAAATCTAATCAGTCATTTTCTAGAAGAAATGTTCATTTCGTTACGAAATGAACACTTCGTAAGGAAAAGTGTCATTTCGTCGACGAAATGATTAATTCCGTAACGAAACGGACAATGCGACACTTCGCGCACCATATGTGAGCACCTTGGACCCGCAGATACCAACCCAGCACCTGTAATCCGAGTCGTACGTCTGCGTGTCACGCATCAGTGTTTATCTTGGAATCAAACCAGAGCTCAGTATGACGCTGTCAACTCACCCCCTTTAAACCTAGCAAGCTCTAAATGCCAGAGATGCGGAATATAGACGGGTTATGGGTATTACTAATCAAAGAGCGTTGTGAAAATGTTAACGCTATGAAGCCATCACCAATATGATAATTGCTCGCGGAGCGAACCGTTCCATTGGAATAAGAGTCGAAATACAGGACATTATATAAGGTAATATCCCTCTCAAGGGAATACACCCTCTTTACGCTTTGTAGATCACTGATCCTAATGACCTAATGACGAATGATATTCTAGGCTGATGCAAATCATGAGATATTAATATGTGTGAAGTGTTGTCCAGTGGTGCTTCGAATTCAGTTTTCATCTTGAGCGAGAACTGGTGGTTCACTATGAGCTGTTCCCTGCAGCAAACGACCTGAGATGATTTGCATCCATTTTTTATGAGGCAGTTTGCCTCTCCGCCTCTATCTCATTAGGTTAATTCGACGAGAACATCAGTCAAATTTGAAGGTACAACGATTGTCGCACTGAAATTAAACACAATATTAAAGTGTTCCCGAGTGCTTTACTGTGAAGTTATCAAAGACATTTTTTTTTTTTTCATTTGCTGATGAAAGGAAAATCCAGCTCTAGCGCTTCAAACCAGGTGTAAAATGTGACTTAGGGATAGATAGCAACAACCAACGTAAGAGTTTTGTGTTTCACTATTTGGCAAATGTGTACTGTATTTCACGTTTCTACCCATGCCTTGGCGACCTTTCCTGAAAACCAAATTGTAGACCACTTGCTTTCGTTTCTCTTCATTTCGTTTTTTATCTGTAGTTTGTTATCCTTCCTGTTCCGTTCCTCCTTTCGTCCTTGTCCTTGTCATAGTCCTTTCTTTCTGTTTGTTTCGCCCGACGTCATAATATCATTTTGTTCTCATACTTGACGTCCTTGACGAACCTTGAGATGCCCTCATCTTCTAGAGTAATTCATAAAATTTACAGGCTGAGCTTCTCCAGTAAATTGCTCTTTTTATAACGGTTATAAAATAAAGTTTTATTGCTTACTTATTTATTTACCTACAGACAAAGTTAACATTATAATTGTATCCATGATTTGTTGAAACTTATGTGATTCAAAGATCCTTGAAATATTATGTGATCCTTATTTCTTTTCTATTTCTTTATGAGGAAAAAATCACTTGAATTGAATTGAATATGAATAATAAATTATGTAAATAAGTTTAATCAATGTTAAATATTAATAGATACAGAAAATGCGAACAATAGTTATAATAAGATTGTTTCTAGAATAAAACATTTAAAGGTTTTTGTTGTTATTTTTTGTTTTTTGTGTGTTTTTGTGTGTTTTTTTTTTTTTTTTTTGCATTGAGAGAAAATAGTGAAATTCCTAACATTTTACCCTTTGTCGCAAAATTTTTATATGGTAGGATGTTTGTGATACAACAGACCTAAACGTATGCCTTCAATGTGATTACCCGATTTTTTTTTTTGCTCACTGTTCCCAAGGGCACAGTTTTCCTGTAAATTTGTTTACCTAAATTAAAAACAAATCTTTCTATTTTGTAAGTGTTTAAAAGTGATATCAATAAGTGAGGCATTTCGAATTTTTTTTCCTTCATATACTAATGTAAAATTTATGGTAGTTGCGAGGCAACGAAATCGTCCCCTCGTTATAATTACAACGATGCTTTAAAGTGCTTTGAATATTTCATAGCTTCCCGATATTTGTTTCTTTACTGAGGTGAAGCGTAGACTAGTTTGCTGCAAGTTTTCGCAGTATCCATTTCCTTAAAAGGGAAATTAATCCAAATATACAGGTTTGAGCAAAATGCAGCACTACAATAAGTAGAATCCATTAGTAATGTTTGAGTAAAACCGGTTTCAATCGTTCAAACGTTAAGACCTGTTAAGCTTTACGTGCCACAATCTGGTTGAGAAGATAACGAAAGTTCTTTACTTCACTGCAGGACAACAATAAGAAGAAATTATTGACTATAACGATATTCTATGAAACTCCATCTTTATATTCATTACACACGCTTTGATACAATTGAAGACCTGAATATAAGAACGACCCAAGTCCAATTTTTGGCCAAATTCAGTTTGACATGGGAAATTGTAGCTTATGCATGGACTCATCTTGAAGTATAAATGATAAATCATAAATACCCCCGGAAGTGCCTCAAATGAATGAGTTAAATCTTATATTAATGTAAGAATGAAGGGCTTGGGTCATTCTTACATTCATATAATAGCGCCCTCTCTCATCCTTCTCTCATCTCTATAGCAGAATATCATGTATATGAATCAAAGAACGACCCAAGTCCATATGAATCAAAGAACGACCCAAGTCCACCACACAAAATGGCCTCTCCACAATTAATGTAAATATAAATTGTCATATTAATATATGTTCTAATTTGTATATTCAATGTTGCCTTCCCATCACAGTTAAATAGAATATTATTGGACAAATAAAAAAGATAATAAAATGACGTTTTTTTAAGTTTACTCGAAATGGTCGTCCTTGGACTTGGGTCGTTCTTATATTCATATACTCAATTGTTACTGAAAGACTATTTCTCCTGCATGGTTTCTACGGAAAGAGAGGTAAGTCAAGTGCTCTTTCATTTTGCAAGAGAAATGAGAAAAAACAATCTTTAAATCGTTGTGTCTATTTCCCTTTTAATGTTATTCTGCAGTGAGGTGAGAGCTGTTTTTTTTTTATAATTTCCTCAAACTGAAGTAATGCGTTTTACCTACATTGCTGCAATCACTAAATCCACGTATATTTGGGTTTAGACGTATCTTCTTGGTCCTAAATTCTTATTTGGTGAGATAATGAGAAACCTTTTATGAAACAAGAAATAACATGTAATAAAAAAGAGGAATTTTCGTTATCTTAATGAAAATTGATTTTGAAATGACTGAGAATGCAGAAAAAGAGAGTCTTTTATGCTAATGATAGTGTGGCCCACCTTTTATTAGGATTAGTTTGTGCTACTCTGTCGATAGATATGTCAGCAATTGCAAAACCGATTTTCATTAAATAAAGTTTAATTCATCTCAGAATTGTATACTCTGCACTATTTCATGAGTGGTTTCTTGGTATCTCGCAAAAGAAAACAGTTAAAAGCCAAATCCTCATGTCCACCAATACTGCACCATCCCTTTAAACTGAAAGCCACTTGGGGTTGCGCCTCTCTTTACGCAGTCTACCGTAAACAGTCATGTGCGCCGCTAAATGGGATCAAGAGCGAAGTCTCGATGGCGCCTCGCTGGTATGTTGTGAGAAGATGTCTTGAGGTATGTCGAAAATATCTTCTTACATTGCACGAGTAGCACCAAGTAGCACGCCCTGAGTCCTCTACAATTGATACAAAACAACCCCTAAAACAATAACAGTTTGTCATCTTTTCAAAGGTTAGCTTTTTGAAGGTTACTTTTATTATAAAAGTACGTTAATTCGAAATTGGAAAAAAAAATAAAGAATCGTCAAAAAGTTCGTTGTTCCGAATATGAAATAAGGTTCGTTATTTTGAAGACCATTAATCTGAAAACGGAAATGGGTTTGCAAATCCGGCGGAAGTTTGCAACTACGCACCCTCAAATCATTTTCTGATGAAGGGATTGTATTTCATTTTTCTGATCAAGGACCCTTTGAAATAAAGATAATCAACCCAAAAATTGAAACAGCCAAATCATGTATTATGAAGAATCTTATTAAGGGAATGTGCCCATTATGTGAATGGATTTAGATAAGGAAACATTGGTACAACAAACCAGTGAAGTTCTGGACAATCCGTTCAAAAGTTATGATTTTTTTTTTTTTTTTTTTTACGTTTTGGTTGAATCCATCTGCCGTCAGCGCTAAAATAAATATAGGCCTATAAAGATCGAAGACTGTAAAGTAATTGATGTCTAAGAAGATCAACAGTATGATATAGATAAATATTTATTGAATTATACACATTCTTTTTTCTTGGGGGGGGCACAATGTAAAAGCATTTGACTTATCTCCTTCAGAATACGGAGGGCATAATGCGACACATAGTTATGTCAGTCAAAGATATATGATTCCATAAAAAAAACCAGATACGTTTGTGAAAATTAATTATTAAATGCGGTGAAAAAAGTAACACTTGGTTCATACCCTCATGTGAAGTAATCGAAATTTTGAAATTGTACATTTCTCCATGGTATTTGGTTCAACCTCTCATGATTTAGTGTAAAGCATGCCCCAAACAATATAAAAATCGAATAGTTTGCAATCTAACATCTGGGAGCAAGACTAGATGATATGTCTAAAATCTTTCGCCACGGGATGACGACGGGCAAGCAGGGAGGAGTGTAGCCTTTTGTCAAGGCCCTCTCGCTGTAATGGGCGAGCGAAGCGAGCCCAGGTTAGCCCTTTGAATTACCGACTTTTGCTCCCCGATTTTGGGAGCAAAAGTCGGGGTCCAATCAGCGTGTTTGTCTGCTCGAACCCGATTTGAATAGAGCGAATGCACGCCGCTGCCACAGACCTCACAGAACTCTACACACAGAGTGTGTAGAGTTCCGTGGCAGACCTCCTCGGGTGGTCAGTGATGCATGCGAACAGGCATGACCACCAAGGCTGAGGATGCGGGGAGCGCGCCATTCCATTGGTTGACCGGAAGCCATTAAAATGAGTATTCAGAAGGGTTCACGTGTCATGAATAATAATGTGTGAAGCAGATCTCAAAAGGCCCTCGCGCTGGCGCGCTCGGCTGGGCTCTCTTCACCATACAGCGAGAGGGCCTTGACAAAAGGCTAGTCGTGCCGTTGCCTCAGGCAAGAAATTCCTGTTCGTCTAATATTTTCCTTCGTGAGTACATTCTTATGAGGCAAAGCCCTATATGTACTCATATTCACAGTTCACATAGCATATTATCACGTTTGCTAAACGGGAGCTGGAGTTAAGCCAGCTGCACAGAGGTCACGAAACTGCGCGCGCAAAATTATCACGGTGCATGTTGTACTGATGGGCTGGGCTGGCCAGGTATTCTGTCGGAATGTCTACATTGCGACTAACATACCCACCAGCGACTTTTGCGTTCACAGCTTTTACTACATAATCATAGGAAAATAGCATTGGCTTTTCTTTCAGGAAACAATGGAAACTACACGGGTACGCCACAGCATGCACGTGACGGTATCTGCGTAGTCTGAGACGTCCAGGCTGGACAATCAAATAGAATTGATATCATGGATTTTAATCATGTGGGCCTACTCTGTGTAGCACAAATCTTCTATCCAGAACGCCCTAGATCTATAATATCTATCTATAATATTTTTGCGATAAAATTCTTCATAATGTTATTATAAAGAATTTTATCGCAAAAACGATCTCACTCCATTCTTGTTGAGTTGGGATATTCGCGATTAAAGTTGCTAAAATCAAAGAAAACAATAAGAAAATACCGGATATTTTTCAATCATTACTTCTAGTTTATTCCTTGTTACGTCACAAGGCATTTCTGGAATGTTCAATTTCCCTCTATCTGATGATGGACTTGAATACTTTAAAATGTTTAAAAATGGCGCTTACTTCATTTTGCAATAAAGCTCTACATTTTTCGTTATTGTTGCCATAAAGGGGCATCATGAACCATTCAAGTATTCTATTCCAGCGATGACAGGTACAAGGATTAAACCAACATTTTGAAAAATCATACCTTTGAGCATTTTTTTTTTTTTTTTTTGTTCTCTAAAACGTCAGTGATTATGATAATGCAATACTAATAGACCTGTTGTGTATTCTTTATACCCCCCTCACCCCCGATGCCTTTCTCACGGATCTCTCTTACGGGCCTCTCTCTCTCCCTCCCTCATAGTTTGTACTCTACTCACCTCAGTTTTTGGAGTCAAAAGGGGCCTGAGCTTTCGATCCTAACAGAATCTTCGTCAGAGGCAAAATGACAAACAGGCAGGGAGAGCAATCACATATAAGGACTTCACACAACAAGAACAGTCAGGGACAGGCTGGGGACACAGAACAAAGGGCAGTTTTTGATCCAAATTTCATTCATATACTGGCTGTCCTTGACAATACGTAAATTGCATCTGGATAAAGGCTGTGTGGTCTTCCTCCCCCCCCCCCCACTCCCCCCTCCCCCCTCCCCCCCCCCTCTCTCTCTGTCCCTCTCTCTCTCTCTCTCTCCCTCTGTCTCAACCTACAGGATACAGCCTCCCTAGAGCCTCATGAACTCAGTCTACCATTACAGTGATCACAAAGAACGACGAGCTGAACTAACCTTGACTATAACCACAGCACACCACATTAACGCAAATTAGATCGGAATATTAATGTAATTAGCACGATACGTCTCTGAAATGCATTTGCTGCATCCCCGCCAAGCATTAGTCTTGCTACCAGACCGTCGGCTCGCACTAATTTCCATACCAGAATATTAACGCCATCTAACGACAAAACTTGAGAAGTAGCAGGTTCAGGTGGATAGTTTGCCTTCGGCAAAGGCAAAGGCATCGACTTCGTCGCTGCGGAGAGGGCATTTTGTAAAACGAGTACATTTGGTAAAGGGTCTGGAAACCAGACTTCGCAAGCACAGACATCTAAAACATTGCAGATCACTACGTAGATGGACGCACTCACATCTAACGCTACGAGGATATTGATAGACTCTTTTTGGTTCAGCGCACATTTCCCACCGTTCGCCCCTAGGCTTGGCTCCTGATGAAGCGCGTGCCGTAATGCGCGCATGAATACACAGCCAATCATCACGTGTTCCTTTTCCGTGTTCCTCCACTTTCATGTCCACGTTCAATATGATACAAAACACTGGAGACTCGAGCACAGCGTATAGGTTTACATTGTCAAGAGAGCAGGCACAATGATATATTATTACAACAAAACTGAATCGACGAGTCCTAATAGCAGCAATACGTATATTATACGTATATCATTGTACCGTCGCTATCGACGTTATCTATTGTAAGTACTTAAAGGGGGAGTATAGCTACATTGCAATAGAGGTAAAGAGTCCTTGTAAAATTCCGTTTTATATTGCATCATTGTCGTGCTCTACTTTGGAGGGGCAGGAGTTCCATCTCAATAGCTCTTTGCAAAGTACAAGGTGTGGCTTTAATCTAAGGGCTGTCGATTGGATACTGCAATAGCAGCTAAAACAACAACAGCAACAATAGAGAAAAACAACCTCACATTGCGGGACATGTTGAGTCAATGGGAAGCAATAGCTGAACACTGGGGATCCTGTGACGAATAGGTCACAGATTGGACGGTGGTCACTAAGTTCGTAGCTCCAACAACAACCTCGTGGGGTGCTGATTCGGCTTGCTCCCAACACGCATCTATACGTATAAATGAATATTCTGGTAGGATGCTTCAAATAGAAATGCGAGTACAGCAAATACATGGAACTGGATGAATAGAACTAAGGATGTTAGACAATCTGTTCGGATTTTAAGGAAACATTTCAATATCATGAGGTCAGATAAACCGACAAATGAAGAGCAAAATCTTAATCTTCCAGTTTTGTGAAGTGTCAACATTCATTGAGCCTTTAAAGGCATTGTTGACCGTTGGGAGCAGTGATTAAAAAAAAGAAAATGTCCGAGTTATCACATTTGATGCATATGTGGAGGTAAATTGTATAACAAAACATAATACGAGCCAAAGAAATTAACAATAAAACATACAATATACGGAGATATTACTATTGTTTATCAGTATACCATAAATGTACACTGTTTATCATAGAAAATAATTTATTATGACTATTGTTCACTTTTTGTATATCTAACAATATTAATTTTACTGAATAGCATTTTTACATTAGTTGCTCTTATTCCTAACTCACATTTTGGAATTATTCTAAAGCACTTAAGCTGAATTTTTGTTTCATCTGCAAACGGTAAATAATGCATTTAACTGAAATAAAATTTTAATAATTCTCTGTTCCTTCATGAAGAGCGGGTCAAGTGATGTTAACTCGCGTTTTATCTCGATACAAGCCATTCAAGACAACTTTAACACTGTAATGCCTACTCTAAAATCTCCCAGAATAAGAGGACGCTCTTTTGGTTACATGGATAGATAAACATCTAAATCATATCAGTTATATATCAGTTATAATTATCACAATGTAGTAGTGACAGCTATCGTATCATTATTCATACTGGAATAAATAGAGCGGAAGATGGCCGGAAGGTCCCACTTGTCTTAACACAGGGCAGAGTGTGAAGATCGGCCGTCACGGACACAGAGACACACAGACAGACACACACACACACATACACACGCACTCATACACACAGCTTTCGTGCGGTATATGCGGTGTGTCTGGTGTGCCTTACGGCTATCTTCCTATTTTTGAGTGTGTGTGTGTGTGTGTGTGTGTGTAAGTGTGTGTGAGGGTGTTGATGTGTCACGGAGAGTAAAAGAGTGCGCCTCAAAAAAGAAACAGACAAATGAAAAGAAACAGATCGAGATATTTCAATTAATATAACATGAAACGAAATCACCATTTTCCTAGTCTTCGGAGGATTTGCCAACATCGATATCACCTATTGTGCATGTACTTCTTATACGATTATGTTGTTGTTGTTTTGTTAAAACAGTTTATGTAAGGGAGAAATACATGGAGAATCCGAATGGGAACTTACCGCACAAATGTCGTTCCAAAATGCACCAAAGAAATAGTTTTCTTGCAGCTAGAAGCGCGCTTGAAGCCGGGATGGGTGCGGCGGAGGTCTGTGGCTGGCGAGCAGGCGATATACAGCAGCGGGCTACGAGACTGACTCTGCTTTCCCTTCGCTTTCGCTCACAGTATTTATCTAACCAGCACTCAGTCGACCACACCCTGCAGTCCTGTGAGATCATCTTGCAGTTTGTCAGACATGTCAGAGGAAGACACACTGTTTGGCGTGCGCACGCACACGCAAGGACGCTTTGATAGGCTGGTAGCGGTATTAACGCCAACAACTTCAGATTGTAACTGTTGAAAGACAACGCAAGATGGGATTACTTCACTTCGCATTGCAAGATATATTGAAGATATGTTTGTTTGTTTGTTTATTTGTTTGTTTGTTTGTTTGTTTGTTTGTTTGCTTGTTTGTTTTTCTCACAGAACCAAAACAAGATTCAGGCTGTCGGAAACTTCAGGAAATTATTCGCTGTTCCCCGCTACCTTTGCAAAAATACAAAATCCAGTGCGTGATCCTAGCATAGTTGAGCAAGTGAACAGAATATCATTATGGCCATTTTATTCACCATCAGACATTCCTACCATTACTAAACTTATATCGACGTTGAATTTGAGAAGTCTGTACATTGTCGATTCCTCATCAAGTAGACATATCGGTTTAGTTACTCTTGTAGGCCTACACCACAAGGTAAGATTTCATTTCCATACCATGCCCTTAACCTTTTCCGTGCCGTACAAATGTGCACACATTTCACAAGACGCACAGATGGTAATTGATAATCACAGAGCAAGATTTGACAGACGGATTACTAGACGTTTAATGAAAATCAGACTTAGAGTTTAAAATCTTACATGAATTTGAAACATCCAAACTTTCCAAACTCAGGGTCACTGTATAGTGATGTTAGAGCTGAAACCCCAAATCGATATTGATTCTTTTAAAAACGTTACTATCTCTTTTACCTGAAAGCAGTAGGAATATGAAGTACTGACATTTCTTACATTATGTTTGCATGTACTCACACATTGATAACATAAAACCCTTTTATTAACAGTTACATTTTAATTTAAGGTATATTCGAGGGTTTTAAAGGGGACAACTTTGAAACACTATTGATGCAAGAGGCAGGACAGGTTTTTAACAAGTAACAATAAAAGATATGTTGTGTTGGTGGTTTTTTTTTTCATTCAACGCCAAATCTATTGTAGCTTCAATGTGATATATCATTAGAACTACACAAGAATGATAATGATAACAAACGCAATTCTATTAAAAATAATTTGCCTAGTAGAGAGCAATTGATTACAACTTTACAGCGGTGATAAACCTGTACCAAGATAGGCCTATACCTGCAACAAGCCATTTCAATCTGGCCGTTTTAAAACACAGCAAAGATTTCTGAACTCCTGTCATATTACTAGAGAAACCTTAAATTTAAGTAGCTTCAAATATCCTAAATAGTTCAAGTGTTGTTAATCAATGTGTTATCATGCAAAAGTCTCAAAGAGATTTCAAACCTAAAATGCATAGAGTAGATAAACAAAATACAAAAATGAAATAATATAAAGAAGTTCTAAGCTTATCATTAGAATTCACGTTATGAATTGTCTTTAATTGCTTTGAATATCAGGTGGCGACGGCGGCGTCCAGCCTAAACCCTGGCCCTTATCAGATGTTCATACCGAGGCCAGCTTCGCCGCTCTCTTGTGTGTGTGTGTGTACGTGTGTGCGTGTGTGTGTGTGTGTGTGTGTGTGTGTGTGTGTGTGAGTGTGTGTGTGTTTGTGTTATTGTGCTTTAATGTTTTTAATTTTTTTACATTGCTTTGTTTGTGTTCATCTTTTGTGCGTTTTTTTTTCAATTCAATTTTAAATGAAGTAGGGCAACTGTGCTATAAAAGAGTCAATGTTTTCTGAAAAAAGGAAATAATCACGCTTTCAAAATGACAGTGTGAAGGAATGATAATTATATTCTGTGTAAGGTAAAAGTAGTCTATTTGTTAAGATAACTTTCCTTCAAAGTGTCGTCAAAAGTAAGTTGGAATCAGATTGCTCATTATACCACACATTATAGCTTTGTTTTTCCAGTTCGAAATGAAACCCCATGTCATTCTTTATTGTTTAAACAACTGTCTAGGAATATGTTGCAGACCCCACTTTTTTTCTTTTATTTTTTTCAGTCTGATTTCTTTTTTTCTTTTCTTTTTTTTTTACTTTTGAGGGTTTTCTATTTCAATTGAAATATGTCATTTGAGTGTGATAATAAGTATTGATGCTCCTTTCTATGTTATTCCGATTCCTTGCAGAAAAAACAGGTTTGCGGAAGCAAATGGTAGTGATTACCTATAACATAAACTGAAAATGAAACCGTATTTGGGCCATTCTCCGAAAAGTGGCGCCAAAGGGCATTTTTGTGTCTCCACCCTTCTCTAGGCCATAAAGCACAATTTTTTCATCAGGAAACCATTTTTTTTACTTTTATTTATACTAGAGAATATAATGAGTAAAATTAAAATCAATTCAGGTCACAGCACCTCATGAAAAAATTATATTCGACAGCATGACATATGTATATGTTGATTTTACCCATGTCTCCAGCGAACTCTGTGATTATATTTCACGCTCCCGCTCTTTACTGTAATATCAGAACTTTATGTTTTGCTCACTAATTTATAGTGCCTTCAGTGCCTAAATAAAAAAGCATAATGCTTAGCGAAAAAAGATTGGTATATTTTTTTCTGCGATCTTAGCGAAGGTGTCTCCAAATCTCCGTAAGATACGTTACTTTTTGTATGACGCCCTAAAAAATATGAAGACAATAAAGCAGTGGTATGTATTTCGGTGTAGTGAATGAAGTCCATTTCAAGATTATATAAATACAAACAGTGTATTCTGAAACTCTATAATAATAAATATATTCAGACACAAAGTTTGCAATCGTGTATGTTACGATAAGCGAAAATAAGATACGTTACTGAAACTTTGCTCTATTACAGAAAAAATACTTTGTTGACAAAGTTATAATGCATTTTTCTTTAAAGCACCATACATTGCTTGTATTCATACACGGGAGTTATGAAAGAAAAGGTTGTTATTTTGTGAAAACATAAGGTTGACCATTAAGGCCGTCAAATACGTTACCGTCAAATACGTTACCGTCATATACGTTACCGCATCAAGTCACAGATATGTATGTATAAATATATCTGTGCAAAGTGCATCAACTAGGCGCAACGCTCTTTGCGCTCATTCTTTAATTTTGTAAATGGTTCTCCGCTCTTCAAAGCATGGCGGCCACTTTGAGCGTGATGTTGCATTACATTTAGTACGGAGAGTCTGAGGGAGATGTATATAATATAAGGCTTCTCGTCGTTTGTTATTCGTCCCAGCTACGTGGTTGGTAAGAATTTTCATTTTTGAATATTTATCTATATGACTACTCACAATGACACATTTACGAGTTATTTAATGTTGATGGAACAGTTATACATATTGCGTATGCATGATATTGTTTCATGTGTTGTGATAGCTCGCATGTACGTTAGAATATTACCCAGCATTGGCACGGTAACGTATCTTACCCGACTCGTAACGAATCTTATTGGATGATGTCCTGTTCTTACGTACACGACGGCTATATGATATAATATATATATATATATATATATATATATATATATATATATATATATATATATAATTATTAAACAATGTACATTGATTATAAAACTCCCATGCTGATATTTTCCCTCTCTGTCTGTCTCTCGTGTATTTTAGAAAGAAAAAGGCATGGGTAAAACGCTTGCTGAGGTATACAGAAGGCCTACAGAGAGAGAAAGAAAAAGATTGACCCCACGTTTCTAGCAAAGGAGCGGAAAAGACAAATCCAATATCGCGTTCCTGTTTCTGATCACATGTCGACTCAGGAAAAAGGAAAATAATGACGTGTTTGAATTTCATTTTTTTTTTTCGGAAAACATTTCTTTTTTGAAATGAACAAATTAATGACGTAATCTCCTCACATTTTTCTACACATTTTATTTTCAGACATCCTCAAAATGTCATATATCAGATATCATACAGGATAAAGCTTTCCTTCTATTAATTCAGAATGTATGACATATCTTGATATAAGCGTATGGTTTTTGCCTGTATTCTGCAAAAAAAGTAAGAATTTCCAAAATATCATGTATAACATATAATGACAAATTATGAGCGGATGACATCAACGACTTGCTCATTAGAATATTCATAAAGACTGGTCAAGAAATGTTTTCTGAAAATGTGAAATTTAGAAATATAATATATTATCTTCTCTACTTGTTACTCGGTATGTATTTTTTGTTCCTCTTCGTTCTTTAATCATATTAATTTCTGACCCGGATTTTTCCTTGGATACTTGCCACATTATTGTACAGGGACAACGTAATGTTAATTGTCAACTGATGTACGTGGAAGGAGAATATTTACGATTCCTTAATCTAGTTGTTTTGTCTTGGCTCTCTATGAATGTACAAAAATATGAAAATTTGGAATACGTCAATATAGTGTAAGCTTTGATAAATATACCAAAATATTTGAGTGGATGATAAATCAGATGTGTTAATGCAAAGAAGTTTTACTTGAGAGTTGTGTCGTTACTACCATTACCTAAAGTATTACTCCGTGGCTTCTTTTTAAAACAAATTTCATGACAGGACATGTGGAAATACATTAATACATTATACAAAGCTTCTGACACCTATATGCAACATGACTACTTGCTGGGAATGAAATCTTTTATACTATTCTTTTTGGGTCTTTTTGTTAGGAGCAGAGCCGAAACACAAGTGGCCCAAGTGAAATAACATTGTATTCATAAGATTAAACTGTCAGCAGTCAAATACGTTACCTTTATACGTTGGAAGTTATATATTTGTCTGTACACTCGGAGCTAATCAATTTCATCATGTTGTTCCAAAATGAATGATGTTGCATATCTAATTATGAGTTAACAGAGGGACAGAGCTACATAATAGGCTGTACATTGTCTATTAGAAATCAAAAGTTTCGGTCATTATATTTGAAACAGAATTATAATACGTTTCGAGATAACTTTGTTTGTTATCAATTAATAATTTTACTAACAGAACTATGTCAAATAGATTATCTGGGGTTATATGTTCTAGGTGGCTATAACATTTTGATGTAAGACAATATGCAAGGGTGAGTTTATCATCATGTTACTTTATAAGTCACAGTAACAAAATTTTGTATGGTATAGATGTCTGTCAGATACGTTACCATATCGACATTACCGTATATATCTTCTTTGCACTCGTATAGGTATGCATGAATTTGATGATATTGTTCCCCCTTAATAATGTCAGATATCTAATCAATGAGTTAATAGAAGGGAATGGACTATTATACATTTTAAATCAAATTTCAGTCATACATTTCAAACAGAACATGATTATGTTATTGCGTTGATTTTGTTTGATGCATGCACATAATGCTATTGATGAATATATGACTTTGTATTACTGAGCAGTGTTAAGACTATATTAACTAGGGTTATAAATATGAATGTTCAAGGTTGAAAATTCATTTGGGTGTAAGATATAATGCGAGATTGAGTGTATCGTCATCTTGAGATAGAAATCACGTAACGAAATTTTGTGGAATCGAAGTATGTCAGATACGTTACCATTTTTCTCTTTCCTTGTGATTCAAAATGTATAAAATCTGCTGTAAAGTTTGCTTGCAATTAGCTTTTTTTTTTGATAATTTCAGTACTTATGTATGATTTTTATTACTGTTTCAAAGCAATATAAGATCAAAGTGTATTATAGATATTGATTGCAATTTATGGTTGTGTATTTTCTACGAAAAAATATATATATTTTTGAGCCGATTTTGACTTACAGGCTTCAAACGTCAATCGTTTTTAACATCTGGACCGATCAAAGTTCAAGAATTACTTTTTAATCATGTGCGCATATTAGTTACGTTTACATTGAAATAGATATTTACATTAATGGTCCACAGATGATACTTCCACAGCCATTTTCTTGTCTAAAGCCTAATGGTAACGTATCTGACGGGTGGTAAAAACTATGAAAAAATGTGTTCAAGTTCAATGCTATTTCTTGAAAAATGTGTTGGTGTCAAAAATCACCCGTTGGTTGTTATGTGTTCTCAAAGTATTAAAGTTTCTGAATTCAAATGAGTTTCACGACTTTTTTAATGTCGAAATTTTATAGTTTGTCCAACCCTGTTGGTGCCCTTTTGTGGAGAACGGCCCATTTGTGTCTGATTTCTTCATATTAGATTTTAGCCATAGAGTAGAATTTTACGTTTAATCAAAAGCTGCTGAGGACTATTCCCGAGAATAGTGCGACAGGTGTCTATGGGAAATGCGTGCTGTATTGAAAATCACTGATCGTCAACGAGTTAAGTCCGTTTTTTTTTTTTTTTTTATTCGTGATGGGAGAGAGGCAACTGAAGTGCAATGGGGAGGACATGCTTAACGAAGCAGTGTAACCTTGGTGACAGTTTGTGACCTTGGCAACATGCAAAGGCTGACAGGCACATACATACATACACGCGCATACACAAGCACACGCATATACATTACACACACACCACATATACACGCATTCAAGGCTCCTCTTGCTTCATCGATCTAATGATTTAAAGTGTACTTTCAAACACAAATTAACGTGTCTCATAATCTGTATATGAAGAGCTTGCTTCAAAAAGGCGCTAAATTCATTGGAAAATGATGGATTTAGGACCATTTGGAAGCAAACTCTTCGCATGTCCTTCAACCCTTGAGTATCACAACAGGATGGCAACTTTGAAACGACTTTGGTTTTTCAAATTCATGAATTTCTTCCGTCGAGATGTTTTCATTGCAACTGATTGACAAATTGCCCTACATCGACGTAAATAAGCACTGAATTGATCAGTGTTTTAGTAGTAGCCATGATAAAAAATCATGGGCGTACATACTCGAGCAGGATTCGAACCTACGACCTCCTGATCACCGGACAGGAGATGACGCCTAGTGGAGATGACGCCTGTCCGGTGATCAGGAGGTCGTTGGTTCGAATCCTGCTCGAGTAGGTACGCCCATGATTTTTTATCATGGCTACTACTAAAACACTGATCAATTCAGTGCTTATTGACGTCGATGTAGGGCAATATGTCAATCAGTTGCAACGACTTTGGTTTTATTGGCAGAGAGACAAAATTCGTTGTCTCGTTATAAAACAGCTTTTAAAATGTAAATGTCTTATATTTTTTTTTAAATTTACCTAAAGTAAAGTGATTGTGTGTACTTGTTCTATCCGTGTGTACACGTCCAAGTATGAGCGTGTAATTATGTGTGTGTAGGTCTGCTTTTTTCTCTATGCGTGTGAATACGCGTTTGTGCATTTCTGAGGGGATGCTAAACATTACAGAGATGGATATGATGCACATTCACATCTATCAGCAAAATCAAATGGGAATAAAGAGAATGAATTCAGTTTATTTTTCACTACCATGCAAGGTTACTTCTCATCAAAGTAAATGAACATCAAGCAACGAACAGTGATGCAAGTGGAATCGATCAACTGTTTTGTCTCCTAGCAAGGGAGTGCAATTGATATGGAAATATAACTCCGGTGTGTTTAAAACGGAACACAAGCAATATTGTATGCGCCGGAAATGGGTGAGATACGATAAGGATCATTATATCTCGACACTTTAGCCTTCTTATCGCACTGAAGCAGGAAGTAAGGGTGAAAAATATATATTACTCTTTTGCATTAATAAAGTATCGCTAATTGCTTCCTTTCTCTCTCTTTTTTTTTTTTTTTTTTTTTGGGGGGGGGGGGGGGGGTAGGGGGCTGGAGGGGAATACAAGGCCGTATTCACTAGACCTGCGCATATCATACTTGTATCTTCACACATTATGTATATGTACCTAAAAAAAACAACAAATAAACAAACCAATGTGTTCAATCTGAAATCCGCCTGACTACCAATTGAGGAAATAGTATAAGCCGTGAGCAAAACGAACGCGAAAATCTTTAAGCAAATTGAAAACTTCATCATCATCACCATCATCAACAACAACAACAAACAACTACAACTGAACGTATAGGAAAGTAGGCTCTTATTGAACTGGAGCAATATTAATGCCCAACTGAATCAGCACTAAATCATGTAGATGAATAATATTGATCTCTTTGTCTTCAATCACGTTTACATGGATGAGGGGAAATCTGGTAAAGTCTATAGCACCAAGATCCATGTAATCGCCATGATTTTGGCCTGCTGTTCTCCATTACATGAGTCTATTCCGTCCTCCTCAAAGGCAGTGGCGGAGCTGTTCTGGAGCACACCGAAGTTCGTGAGCTCGCAGGAGCTTATGAACACGATAACGAGAAGACGCCGCGGATCATCCCGCCACACAATGCCTCTTGGAGTACGTAGCCGACGACGATCTCAACAACCTGCTTGGGGGATTTACCATCGCTCAAATTGATGTGCTGCCCAAAACTGAGCCTTTACTTTTGCCGAAGAAGAATGCAAGCACCTGTTATCTTCGTAATCATATCATATCTCACTATGTCGATGAAAGCAGGTGAAAGAAAGTATTACGCAAACCTTTCTGTGAGTCTATGATTGGTTTCCACCTCCAATATTTCCTCTCTCTTTCCCTCTCCGCCTCATTCTATCTCACTCTTTCATTCGCACCAACCCTCACTTGTAATGAATGATATCTTGTCAAAGTGAAACCACGATAACACAAGAAACAGGATACATGGTGAGTCATAACGCTTTCTGTAAAAGATTTGAGAAAGGGTGAGCAATGAGAGTACAGCTGATTTGTTTAAATATATTTTATTTTAGTAAAGCAGGGCACATATGACCCTGCATCACAAAAGAACAACAACAACAACAACACCAACAAAAAGGTCCCCAGACCACTGGCGTAGCCATGGGGGGGGGGGGGGGGGCGATGGGAAGATATGTTTGTTTGTTTGTTTATTTGTTTGTTTGTTTGTTTGTTTTTCTCACAGAACCAAAACAAGATTCAGGCTGTCGGAAACTTCAGGAAATTATTCGCTGTTCCCCGCTACCTTTGCAAAAATACAAAATCCAGTGCGTGATCCTAGCATAGTTGAGCAAGTGAACAGAATATTATTATGGCCATTTTATTCACCATCAGACATTCCTACCATTACTAAACTTATATCGACGTTGAATTTGAGAAGTCTGTACATTGTCGATTCCTCATCAAGCAGACATATCGGTTTAGTTACTCTTGTAGGCCTACACCACAAGGTAAGATTTCATTTCCATACCATGCCCTTAACCTTTTCCGTGCCGTACAAATGTGCACACATTTCACAAGACGCACAGATGGTAATTGATAATCACAGAGCAAGATTTGACAGACGGATTACTAGACGTTTAATGAAAATCAGACTTAGAGTTTAAAATCTTACATGAATTTGAAACATCCAAACTTTCCAAACTCAGGGTCACTGTATAGTGATGTTAGAGCTGAAACCCCAAATCGATATTGATTTTTTTAAAAACGTTACTATCTCTTTTACCTGAAAGCAGTAGGAATATGAAGTACGGACATTTCTTACATTATGTTTGCATGTACTCACACATTGATAACATAAAACCCTTTTATTAACAGTTACATTTTAATTTAAGGTATATTCGAGGGTTTTAAAGGGGACAACTTTGAAACACTATTGATGCAAGAGGCAGTACAGGTTTTTAACAAGTAACAATAAAAGATATGTTGTGTTGGTGGTTTTTTTTTTTTTCATTCAACGCCAAATCTATTGTAGCTTCAATGTGATATACCATTAGAACTACACAAGAATGATAATGATAACAAACGCAATTCTATTAAAAATAATTTGCCTAGTAGAGAGCAATTGATTACAACTTTACAGCGGTGATAAACCTGTACCAAGATAGGCCTATACCTGCAACAAGTCATTTCAATCTGGCCGTTTTAAAACACAGCAAAGATTTCTGAACTCCTGTCATATTACTAGAGAAACCTTAAATTTAAGTAGCTTCAAATATCCTAAATAGTTCAAGTGTTGTTAATCAATGTGTTATCATGCAAAAGTCTCAAAGAGATTTCAAACCTAAAATGCATAGAGTAGATAAACAAAATACAAAAATGAAATAACATAAAGAAGTTCTAAGCTTATCATTAGAATTCACGTTATGAATTGTCTTTAATTGCTTTGAATATCAGGTGGCGAAGGCGGCGTCCAGCCTAAACCCTGGCCCTTATCAGATGTTCATACCGAGGCCAGCTTCGCCGCTCTCTTGTGTGTGTGTGTGTACGTGTGTGCGTGTGTGTGTGTGTGAGTGTGTGTGTGTGTTTGTGTTATTGTGCTTTAATGTTTTTAATTTTTTTAATATTTCTTTGTTTGTGTTCATCTTTTGTGCGTTTTTTTTCAATTCAATTTTAAATGAAGTGGGGCAACTGTGCTATAAAAGAGTCAATGTTTTCTGAAAAAAGGAAATAATCACGCTTTCAAAATGACAGTGTGAAGGAATGATAATTATATTCTGTGTAAGGTAAAAGTAGTCTATTTGTTAAGATAACTTTCCTTCAAAGTGTCGTCAAAAGTAAGTTGGAATCAGATTGCTCATTATAGCACACATTATAGCTTTGTTTTTCCAGTTCGAAATGAAACCCCATGTCATTCTTTATTGTTTAAACAACTGTCTAGGAATATGTTGCAGACCCCACTTTTTAGGTGATACGCTATCAGCGTATCACCTATTGTGATTGTCAAAATCTCTCTTTATTTCTTTTTATTAGGTGATACGCTTTTAGCGTATCACCTATTGTGATTGTCAAAATCTGTCTTTTTTCTTATTCTTCTTTCTTTCTGGCCTATTTTGTGTCGTCAATATCTCAAGAATGACATTACGGAGTAACATGACATTTTCAGTCAACATGTCTCATGACAATATCTAGCCACAATAAGGTTTTCATGACAGTAACGTATCTATGACGTCATCTAGGCGCCATTTTGTGATTTTCGGACCATGTTACATGATCGATCATAACTTCATAACTAAAGGTCCTTTCTGTATCAGTTTTTGTGGACATAAAGTTCAGGTCACGCTCTATCTTTCTTTCTCTGATGCTAATTACCTAGGACGTCATCTAGGACGCGTAAGCGCGCGTCAAACATTTAAAAGGCTCAAAACAACTTTCCAATGGGAAATCTCGAAGTTTCAGACAATTTTAAGCGTTTCAAACAATTTTGCGCGTGCGCGTCCGTCCGCGCATTTTCGCGCGCACAGCGCGTCAGTAACATGAAAATGCACATTTTTTGACTGATCTGGATTCCTGATACTTTGAGTAACAATATCCATTGATTTCTGATCGATTTTGACAAATAACAAAGCAATGCACTGGCGTCAAAGTTGAAATTTCGCGTGCGCATCTATGTGCAAATATAGTGAAAAAACATGTCTTTGTTTATTTCGCCATAGCTCTTTAAAACGTCAGGTGACCCTATGTTTTTATTGCATATTACAAAAGCATATGAATTGAAAATAACGTTTCAAGTATCATTATTTCCATAATTACAATATGACGTCATCATATCGTCATCTGAAATCAAAAAAGTGGAATTAATTTTTTTAAGGTACTGTTTCTGACATTCATTTGCTCGTATCTCTGTTGTTTAAGCTCAATATTATCCCAAATTCAGATATGTTTTACTTTGAACATTTGCCTTTTAAGTCCATGTCATGCTTTTGATATTTGATGACGTCATCATACCTTAAATTGTGATTAAAGGTAAACACGCAAAATCGGACAAGTTTACGTGTATTGTCTATGGGAGGTGATTTTTTTTAAAAGCATCAATTGACTTAACAACGTTTAAGCACCTTTATCTGAGCTGATTTTGCTTCATTTCCTCTGAAACTTTAATATGTTGTAGCTGAGACAATAAGCTGCAGTAATCATGCATTTTATTCTTTGAAATCTCCTCATCAGATTGACAATTTTGCAGTTTAAAACTGAAAATGAAAATGGAATGTGGACAAAACGATTCCCCATGTATCTTTCACATACATAAGTTTACGTTCCCCATATTTTCTCGTCGAGACGTATGGCCGAGTGGTTAAAGGCGCCGTCTCAGAGACGTGACATTGCGGGTTCAAACCCCACAAGATCACGAAACATTTTTTTTTTATTTCACTTTTTTTTTCTTCAATTTTGTATTACATATTCGTCCATGTAGAAATCACGTTCGTATATAAACGCACCTATACACACACACAGACACACACACACGCCATATCCCTCTTTTTTGTGTGTTGGAGACCACATTGCTTCGACTGCAGCAACATTTTGCAGGTTGACTTTGTCAAACCGATCATAGTATGTAATGACGACGACTGAGGTGTACTTTGAACAATTGTCTTTCAAGACGATGTCATTGTTTTGTAATTTGATGACGTCATTACACTGAAAATTGTGATTAAAGGCAAGGTATCAAAACCAGCCGATTATAGGTTTTATGTCTGCGGGACGTATTTTTCCCAAGTTGCCAGAAATGGCATAGTGACCTCAGTCGTTACAGGGCCGCTTCTCCGTCTAGCAATGCAATAGATGTTCACCAGGCCACGTTAGTTGAGTGGGCATTGACTTTCCCCCTGTTATATCTATACATTGTTTTTTTTTTTGTCTTACCATTTCCGTGGATGACCCGTGGCCGAGTGGTTACAGAAACGGTTTCGCATGCACGCTCAATATAAGTTCAAGGTGCCTATATCACATTCTTTTCTTTGTCGATCACAGATGACCGTCATCTGATGACCACAAGCGTATCACCTAACTCGTCCTCAATGTGACGAGTTTTCATGTCTCGTTCTTCTTTCTTTCTGGACAATTTTGTGTCATCAATATCTCAAGAGTGACATTACAGAATGACATGACATTTTCAGGGAACATGTCTCATGACAATATCTAGCCACAATAAGGTTTTCATGACAGTAACATGTCTATGACGTCATCTAGGCGCCATTTTGTGATTTTCGGACCATGTTACATGATCGATCATAACTTCATAAATAAAGGTAATTTCTGTATCATTTTCGGTGGACATTAAGTTCAGGTCACGCTCTATCTTACATTTTAATGCTAATTACCTAGGACATTATTACGCGCGCGTACGCGCGCGTCAAACTTTTAAAAGGCTCAAAACAACTTACCAATGGGAAATCTCGAAGTTTCAGACAATTTTACGCGTTTCGCGCGTTCGCGTCCGTCCGCACATTTTCGCGCGTAGTGCGCGTAAGCAACATGAAAATGCACATTTTTTGACAGATTTGGATTCCTGATACATTAAGCAACAATATCCATTGATTTCCGATCAATTTTGACCTATAACAAAGGAATGCGTTGGCGGCAAAGTTGAAATTTCGTGTGCGCGTCTATGTGCAAATATAGCGAAAAACATGTCTTTGTTTATTTCGCCATAGCTCTTTAAAACGTCAGGTTACCCTATGTTTTTATTGCATATTACAAAAACATATGAATTGGAAATAACGTTTCAAGCATCAATATCTCCATGAATACATTATGACGTCATCATATCATCATCTGAAATAAAAAAAGTGGAATTAAATTTTTTAAGGTACTGTTTCTGACATTCATTTGCTCGTATCTCTGTTGTATAAGCTCAATATTATCCCAAATTCAGTTATGTTGTACTTTGAACATTTGCCTTTCAAGTCCATGTCATAGTTTTGAAATTTGATGACGTCATCATGCTTTAAATTGTGTTTAAAGGTAAAGACGCAAAATCGGACAAGTTTACGTGTTATGTCTATGGGAGGTGATTTTTTTAGAAACCATGCATTGACTTGACAACGTTTAAGCACCTTTATCTCAGCTGATTTTGCTTCATTTCCTCTGAAACTTAAGTATGTTGTAGCTGTGACAATAATCTGCAGTAATCATGCATTTTATTCTTTGAAATATCCTCATGAGGTTGACAATTTTGCAATTTAAAACTGAAAATGAGAATGGAATGCGGACGAAACGATTCCTGATTCATCTTTCACGTACATAACTTTACGTTCCTCTAATTTTTTCGTCGAGACGAATGGCCGAGCGGTTAGAGGCGTCGTCTCAGAAATCATGAGGTTGCACACGTACGGGTTCGATCCTCACAAGAGCACGAAAGAAAATAATTATTTTTTTTTAACTTTTTTTTTTCTTCAATGGAGTACTACACCTTCGTCCATGTAGAAAACACGTTTGCATGTAAACACACCTATACGCACACACTCACACAGTATACCTTTGTTTTGCGTTGGAGACTGCATTACTTCGACTGCTGCAAAATTTTGCAGGCTGGGCTTTTTAAACTGATATAATATATTGTAACAAAATGAAATTTGTTCATATCAATTCAGTAACACAATGTAGTCGTGGTTACTTTGTGCTGATTTACACATGTAACAAGCTATACATTGTAAAAAAGGTATTTGCATTGTTCCTTTAAGTCAGTCTTCTGTATTGATGATTATTTGTCAATTAGTGGTTTTTGTGGAGTTTCAGATGGTGATAAAAAGTATGAATGATAAGTGCAGCGATAATTCCTACAGTAAGTTCAAAGTTGTGTTACAGATGTTTGATACATACATTTAGCATTGTGTGTGTGTGTGTGTATACGTGTGTATACAGGTTGGCCATATGACACATTCTAGACAATTAATCCTAATTAATTAGCAAACGTGATCAGCTATGGAACTGAATATGGTACTAATGTATGATGTTAATGATTCTAATTAAACTGTGACGAGTTTAAAGGGATAGCATAACTGTGTGTAAAAATAAGGCAATTATAAGGAAATTTTAGGGGAATTTGATAACCATGCCTATAATAATTTCATACAGCTTATAATACCTGCCTCATATCCATGTAATAGATCGTCATGTCAATAGCAAACTGACAACGTACGATGAATGTGTTATATATTGAACAACTGTCTTTCAAGTCCATATGTTCCCCATATTTTCTTGTCGAGACGTATGGCCGAGTGGTTAAAGGCGACGTCTCAGAGACGTGAGGTTGCGGGTTCGAACCCCACAAGATCACGAAACAAAATACTTAGCTATTTACTGTTTTTTTCCTCAACTTTGTATTACATATTCGTCCATGTAGAAATCACGTTCGTATATAAACGCACCTATACACACACACAGACACACACACACGCCATATCCCTCTTCTTTGTGTGTTGGAGACCACATTGCTTCGACTGCAGCAAACTTTTGCAGGTTGACTTTGTCAAACCGATCATAGTATGTAATGACGACGACTGAGGTGTTGTACTTTGAACAATTGTCTTTCAAGACGATGTCATTGTTTTTTAATTTGATGACGTCATTACACTTAAAATTATGATTAAAGGCAAGGTATCAAAACCAGCCGATTATAGGTTTTATGTCTGCGGGACGTATTTTTTCCAAGTTGCCAGAAATGGCATAGCGACCTCAGTCGTTACAAGGCCGCTTTTCCGTCTAGCAATGTAATAGATGTTCACACGGCCACGTTAGTTGAGTGGGCATTGACTTTCCCCCTGTTATATCTATACATTGGTTTTTTTTTTTTTTTTGTCTTACCATTTCCGTGGATGACCCGTGGCCGAGTGGTTACAAAAAAGGTTTCGCAAGCACGCTCAATATAACTTTAAGGTGCCTATATCACATTCTTTTCTTTGTCGATCACAGATGACTGTCATCTGATGACCACAAGCGTATCACCTAACTCGTCCTCAATGTGACGAGTTTTCATGTCTCGTTCTTCTTTCTTTCTGGACAATTTTGTGTCATCAATATCTCAAGAATGACATTACGGAATAACATGACATTTTCAGGGAACATGTCTCATGACAATATCTAGCCACAATAAGGTTTTCATGACAGTAACATATCTATGACGTCATCTAGGCGCCATTTTGTGATTTTCGGACCATGTTACATGATCGATCATAACTTCATAACTAAAGGTTATTTCTGTATCATTTTCGGTGGACATTAAGTTCAGGTCACGCTCTATCTTACATTTTAATGCTAATTACCTAGGACATTATTACGCGCGCGTACGCGCGCGTCAAACTTTTAAAAGGCTCAAAACAACTTACCAATGGGAAATCTCGAAGTTTCAGACAATTTTAAGCGTTTCGCGCGTTCGCGTCCGTCCGCACATTTTCGCGCGTAGTGCGCGTAAGCAACATGAAAATGCACATTTTTTGACAGATTTGGATTCCTGATACATTAAGCAACAATATCCATTGATTTTCGATCAATTTTGACCTATAACAAAGGAATGCATTGGCGTCAAAGTTGAAATTTCGTGTGCGCGTCTATGTGCAAATATAGCGAAAAACATGTCTTTGTTTATTTCGCCATAGCTCTTTAAAACGTCTGGTTACCCTATGTTTTTATTGCATAGTACAAAAACATATGAATTGGAAATAACGTTTCAAGTATCAATATCTCCATGAATACATTATGACGTCATCATATCATCATCTGAAATCAAAAAAGTGGAATTAAATTTTTTAAGGTACTGTTTCTGACATTCATTTGCTCGTATCTCTGTTGTTTAAGCTCAATATTATCCCAAATTCAGATATGTTGTACTTTGAACATTTGCCTTTTAAGTCCATGTCATAGTTTTGAAATTTGATGACGTCATCATGCTTTAAATTGTGTTTAAATGTAAAGACGCAAAATCGGACAAGTTTACGTGTTATGTCTATGGGAGGTGATTTTTTTAGAAACCATGCATTGACTTGACAACGTTTAAGCACCTTTATCTCAGCTGATTTTGCTTCATTTCCTCTGAAACTTAAGTATGTTGTAGCTGTGACAATAAGCTGCAGTAATCATGCATTTTATTCTTTGAAATCTCCTCATGAGGTTGACAATTTTGCAATTTAAAACTGAAAATGAGAATGGAATGCGGACGAAACGATTCCTGATTCATCTTTCACGTACATAAGTTTACGTTCCTCCAATTTTCTCGTCGAGACGTATGGCCGAGTGGTTAGAGGCGTCGCGTCAGAAACGTGAGGTTGCACACGTACGGGTTCGATCCTCACAAGAGCACGAAAGAAACAATTATTTTTTTTTCTTTTTTTTCTTCAATGGAGTACTAAACCTTCGTCAATGTAGAAATTACGTTTCCATGTAAACACACCTATACGCACACACTCCCACAGCATACCTTTGTTTTGCGTTGGAGACTGCATTACTTCGACTGCTGCAAAATTTTGCAGGCTGGGCTTTTCAAACTGATATAGTATATTGTTACAAAATGAAATTTGTTCATATCAATTCAGTAACACAATGTAGTCGTGGTTACTTTGTGCTGATTTATACATGTAACAAGCTATACATTGTAAAAAAGGTATTTTCATTGTTCCTTTAAGTCAGTCTTCTGTATTGATGATTATTTGTCAATTAGTGGTTTTTGTGGAGTTTCAGATAGTGATAAAAAGTATGGATGATAAGTGCAGCGATAATTCCTACAGTTAGTTCAAAGTTGTGTTACAGATGTTTGATACATACATTTAGCATTGTGTGTGTATATACGTATGTATACAGGTTGGCCATATGACACATTCTAGACAATTAATCTTAATTAATTAGCAAACATGATCAGCTATGGAACTGAATATGGTACTAATGTATGATGTTAATGATTCTAATTAAACTGTGACGAGTTTAAAGGGATAGCATAACTGTGTGTAAAAATAAGGCAATTATAAGGAAATTTTAGGGGAATTTGATAACCATGCCTATAATAATTTCATACAGGTACTAATACCTGCCTCATATTCAGGTGATATATCGTCATGTCAATAGCAAACTGACAACGTACGATGAATGTGTTATATATGGAACAACTGTCTTTCAAGTCCATAACGTTTCCCATATTTTCTCGTCGAGACGTATGGCCGAGTGGTTAAAGGCGACGTCTCAGAGACGTGAGGTTGCGGGTTCGAACCCCACAAGATCACGAAACAAAATACTTAGCTATTTTACTTTTTTTCTTCAATTTTGTATTACATACTCGTCCATGTAGAAATCGCGTTCGTATATAAACGCACCTATACACACACAGACACACAGACACACACCATATCTCTCTTTTTTGTGTTGGAGACCACATTGCTTCGACTGCTGCAAAATTTTGCAGGCTGACTTTGTCAAACTGATCATAGTATGTAATGACGACGACGGAGGTGTTGTACTTTGAACAATTGTCTTTCAAGACCATGTCATTGTTTTGTACTTAGATGAGAGACGTCATCACACTGAAAATTGTGATTAAAGGCAAGGTATCAAAACCAGCCGATTATAGGCTTTATGTCTACGGCGCGTATTTTTCCCAAGTTGCCAGAAATGGCATAGCGACATCAGTCGTTACAAGCCCGCATTTCCGTCTAGCAATGCAATACATGTTCACGCGGCCACGATTGTTGAGTCCATGGGCATTGACTTTTTCCCCCTGTAATATCCATACATTTCTTTTTGGCCTTACCATTTCCGGGGATGTCCCGTGGCCGAGTGGTTAGAGAAACGGTTTTGCATGCACGCTCAATATAACTTCAAGGTGCCTATATCACATTCTTTTCTTTGTCGATCACAGATGACCGACACCTGATGACCCCAAGCGTATCACCTAACTCGTCAGCGTGACGAGTTTCATATCTCGTTTCTTTTATTTTTTTCAGTCTGATTTCTTTTTTTCTTTTCTTTTTCTTACTTTTGAGGGTTTTCTATTTCAATTGAAATATGTCATTTGAGTATGATAATAAGTATTGATGCTCCTTTCTATGTTATTCGATTCCTTGCAGAAAAAACAGGTTTGCGGAAGCAAATGGTTGTGATTACCTATAACATAAACTGAAAATGAAACCGTATTTGTGTCTGATTTCTTCATATTAGATTTTAGCCATAGAGTAGAATTTTACGTTTAATCAAAAGCTGCTGAGGACTATTCCCGAGAATAGTGCGACAGGTGTCTATGGGAAATGCGTGCTGTATTGAAAATCACTGATCCTCAAAGAGTTAAGTCCGTTTTTTTTTTATTCGTGATGGGAGAGAGGGAACTGAAGTACAATGGGGAGGACATGCTTCACGAAGCAGTGTAACCTTGGTGACAGTTCGTGACCTTGGCAACATGCAAAGGCTGACAGGCACATACATACATACACGCGCATACACAAGCACACGCATATACATTTATACACACACACCACATATACACGCATTCAAGGCTCCTCTTGCTTCATCGATCTAATGATTTAAAGTGTACTTTCAAACACAAATTAACGTGTCTCATAATCTGTATATGAAGAGCTTGCTTCAAAAAGGCGCTAAATTCATTGGAAAATGATGGATTTAGGACCATTTGGAAGCAAACTCTTCGCATGTCCTTCAACCCTTGAGTATCACAACAGGATGGCAACTTTGAAACGACTTTGGTTTTTCAAATTCATGAATTTCTTCCGTCGAGATGTTTTCATTGCAACTGATTGACAAATTGCCCTACATCGACGTAAATAAGCACTGAATTGATCAGTGTTTTAGTAGTAGCCATGATAAAAAATCATGGGCGTACATACTCGAGCAGGATTCGAACCTACGACCTCCTGATCACCGGACAGGAGATGACGCCTAGTGGAGATGACGCCTGTCCGGTGATCAGGAGGTCGTAGGTTCGAATCCTGCTCGAGTAGGTACGCCCGTGATTTTTTATCATGGCTACTACTAAAACACTGATCAATTCAGTGCTTATTGACGTCGATGTAGGGCAATATGTCAATCAGTTGCAACGACTTTGGTTTTATTGGCAGAGAGACAAAATTCGTTGTCTCGTTATAAAACAGCTTTTAAAATGTAAATGTCTTATATTTTTGTTAAATTTACCTAAAGTAAAGTGATTGTGTGTACTTGTTCTACCCGTGTGTACACGTCCAAGTATGAGCGTGTAATTATGTGTGTGTAGGTCTGCTTTTTTCTCTATGCGTGTGACTACGCGTTTGTGCATTTCTGAGGGGATGCTAAACATTACAGAGATGGATATGATGCACATTCACATCTATCAGCAAAATTAAATGGGAATAAAGAGAATGAATTCAGTTTATTTTTCACTACCATGCAAGGTTACTTCTCATCAAAGTAAATGAACATCAAGCAACGAACAGTGATGCAAGTGGAATCGATCAACTGTTTTGTCTCCTAGCAAGGGAGTGCAATTGATATGGAAATATAACTCCGGTGTGTTTAAAACGGAACACAAGCAATACTGTATGCGCCGGAAATGGATGAGATACGATAAGGATCATTATATCTCGACACTTTAGCCTTCTTATCGCACTGAAGCAGGAAGTAAGGGTGAAAAATATATATTACTCTTTTGCATTAATAAAGTATCGCTAATTGCTTCATTTCTCTCTCTTTTTTTTGGGGGGGGGGTGGGGGCTGGAGGGGAATACAAGGCCGTATTCACTAGACCTGCACATATCATACTTGTATCTTCACACATTATGTAAATGTACCTAAAAAAACAACAAATAAACAAACCAATGTGTTCAATCTGAAATCCGCCTGACTACCAATTGAGGAAATAGTATAAGCCGTGAGCAAAGCGAACGCGAAAATCTTTAAGCAAATTGAAAACTTCATCATCATCACCATCATCAACAACATCAACAAACAACTACAACTGAACGTATAGGAAAGTAGGCTGTTATTGAACTGGAGCAATATAATGCCCAACTGAATCAGCACTAAATCATGTAGATGAATAATATTGATCTCTTTGTCTTCAATCACGTTTACATGGATGAGGGGAAATCTGGTAAAGTCTATAGCACCAAGATCCATGTAATCTCCATGATTTTGGCCTGCTGTTCTCCATTACATGAGTCTATTCCGTCCTCCTCAAAGGCAGTGGCGGAGCTGTTCTGGAGCACACCGAAGTTCGTGAGCTCGCAGGAGCTTATGAACACGATAACGAGAAGACGCCGCGGATCATCCCGCCACACAATGCCTCTTGGAGTACGTAGCCGACGACGATCTCAACAACCTGCTTGGGGGATTTACCATCGCTCAAATTGATGTGCTGCCCAAAACTGAGCCTTTACTTTTGCCGAAGAAGAATGCAAGCACCTGTTATCTTCGTAATCATATCATATCTCACTATGTCGATGAAAGCAGGTGAAAGAAAGTATTACGCAAACCTTTCTGTGAGTCTATGATTGGTTTCCACCTCCAATATTTCCTCTCTCTTTCCCTCTCCGCCTCATTCTATCTCACTCTTTCATTCGCACCAACCCTCACTTGTAATGAATGATATCTTGTCAAAGTGAAACCACGATAACACAAGAAACAGGATACATGGTGAGTCATAACGCTTTCTGTAAAAGATTGGAGAAAGGGTGAGCAATGAGAGTACAGCTGATTTGTTTAAATATATTTTATTTTAGTAAAGTAGGGCACATATGACCCTGCATCACAAAACAACAACAACAACAACAACACCAACAAAAAGGTCCCCAGACCACTGTCGTAGCCATGGGGGGGGGGGGGGGGGGGCGATAAGAAGATATGTTTGTTTGTTTGTTTATTTGTTTATTTGTTTGTTTGTTTGTTTGTTTGTTTGTTTGTTTGTTTGTTTGTTTGTTTGTTTTTCTCACAGAACCAAAACAAGATTCAGGCTGTCGGAAACGTCAGGAAATTATTCGCTGTTCCCCGCTACCTTTGCAAAAATACAAAATCCAGTGCGTGATCCTAGCATAGTTGAGCAAGTGAACAGAATATTATTATGGCCATTTTATTCACCATCAGACATTCCTACCATTACTAAACTTATATCGACGTTGAATTTGAGAAGTCTGTACATTGTCGATTCCTCATCAAGCAGACATATCGGTTTAGTTACTCTTGTAGGCCTACACCACAAGGTAAGATTTCATTTCCATACCATGCCCTTAACCTTTTCCGTGCCGTACAAATGTGCACACATTTCACAAGACGCACAGATGGTAATTGATAATCACAGAGCAAGATTTGACAGACGGATTACTAGACGTTTAATGAAAATCAGACTTAGAGTTTAAAATCTTACATGAATTTGAAACATCCAAACTTTCCAAACTCAGGGTCACTGTATAGTGATGTTAGAGCTGAAACCCCAAATCGATATTGATTCTTTTAAAAACGTTACTATCTCTTTTACCTGAAAGCAGTAGGAATATGAAGTACGGACATTTCTTACATTATGTTTGCATGTACTCACACATTGATAACATAAAACCCTTTTATTAACAGTTACATTTTAATTTAAGGTATATTCGAGGGTTTTAAAGGGGACAACTTTGAAACACTATTGATGCAAGAGGCAGGACAGGTTTTTAACAAGTAACAATAAAAGATATGTTGTGTTGGTGTTTTTTTTTTTTCATTCAACGCCAAATCTATTGTAGCTTCAATGTGATATATCATTAGAACTACACAAGAATGATAATGATAACAAACGCAATTCTATTAAAAATAATTTGCCTAGTAGAGAGCAATTGATTACAACTTTACAGCGGTGATAAACCTGTACCAAGATAGGCCTATACCTGCAACAAGTCATTTCAATCTGGCCGTTTTAAAACACAGCAAAGATTTCTGAACTCCTGTCATATTACTAGAGAAACCTTAAATTTAAGTAGCTTCAAATATCCTAAATAGTTCAAGTGTTGTTAATCAATGTGTTATCATCCAAAAGTCTCAAAGAGATTTCAAACCTAAAATGCATAGAGTAGATAAACAAAATACAAAAATGAAATAACATAAAGAAGTTCTAAGCTTATCATTAGAATTCACGTTATGAATTGTCTTTAATTGCTTTGAATATCAGGTGGCGACGGCGGCGTCCAGCCTAAACCCTGGCCCTTATCAGATGTTCATACCGAGGCCAGCTTCGCCGCTCTCTTGTGTGTGTGTGTGTACGTGTGTGCGTGTGTGTGTGTGTGTGTGTGTGTGTGTGAGTGTGTGTGTGTGTTTGTGTTATTGTGCTTTAATGTTTTTAATTTTTTTTTTACATTTCTTTGTTTGTGTTCATCTTTTGTGCGTTTTTTTTCAATTCAATTTTAAATGAAGTAGGGCAACTGTGCTATAAAAGAGTCAATGTTTTCTGAAAAAAGGAAATAATCACGCTTTCAAAATGACAGTGTGAAGGAATGATAATTATATTCTGTGTAAGGTAAAAGTAGTCTATTTGTTAAGATAACTTTCCTTCAAAGTGTCGTCAAAAGTAAGTTGGAATCAGATTGCTCATTATAGCACACATTATAGCTTTGTTTTTCCAGTTCGAAATGAAACCCCATGTCATTCTTTATTGTTTAAACAACTGTCTAGGAATATGTTGCAGACCCCACTTTTTTCTTTTATTTTTTTCAGTCTGATTTCTTTTTTTCTTTTCTTTTTCTTACTTTTGAGGGTTTTCTATTTCAATTGAAATATGTCATTTGAGTATGATAATAAGTATTGATGCTCCTTTCTATGTTATTCGATTCCTTGCAGAAAAAACAGGTTTGCGGAAGCAAATGGTTGTGATTACCTATAACATAAACTGAAAATGAAACCGTATTTGTGTCTGATTTCTTCATATTAGATTTTAGCCATAGAGTAGAATTTTACGTTTAATCAAAAGCTGCTGAGGACTATTCCCGAGAATAGTGCGACAGGTGTCTATGGGAAATGGGTGCTGTATTGAAAATCACTGATCCTCAACGAGTTAAGTCCGTTTTTTTTTTTATTCGTGATGGGAGAGAGGGAACTGAAGTACAATGGGGAGGACATGCTTCACGAAGCAGTGTAACCTTGGTGACAGTTCGTGACCTTGGCAACATGCAAAGGCTGACAGGCACATACATACATACACGCGCATACACAAGCACACGCATATACATTTATACACACACACCACATATACACGCATTCAAGGCTCCTCTTGCTTCATCGATCTAATGATTTAAAGTGTACTTTCAAACACAAATTAACGTGTCTCATAATCTGTATATGAAGAGCTTGCTTCAAAAAGGCGCTAAATTCATTGGAAAATGATGGATTTAGGACCATTTGGAAGCAAACTCTTCGCATGTCCTTCAACCCTTGAGTATCACAACAGGATGGCAACTTTGAAACGACTTTGGTTTTTCAAATTCATGAATTTCTTCCGTCGAGATGTTTTCATTGCAACTGATTGACAAATTGCCCTACATCGACGTAAATAAGCACTGAATTGATCAGTGTTTTAGTAGTAGCCATGATAAAAAATCATGGGCGTACATACTCGAGCAGGATTCGAACCTACGACCTCCTGATCACCGGACAGGAGATGACGCCTAGTGGAGATGACGCCTGTCCGGTGATCAGGAGGTCGTAGGTTCGAATCCTGCTCGAGTAGGTACGCCCATGATTTTTTATCATGGCTTCTACTAAAACACTGATCAATTCAGTGCTTATTGACGTCGATGTAGGGCAATATGTCAATCAGTTGCAACGACTTTGGTTTTATTGGCAGAGAGACAAAATTCGTTGTCTCGTTATAAAACAGCTTTTAAAATGTAAATGTCTTATATTTTTGTTAAATTTACCTAAAGTAAAGTGATTGTGTGTACTTGTTCTACCCGTGTGTACACGTCCAAGTATGAGCGTGTAATTATGTGTGTGTAGGTCTGCCTTTTTCTCTATGCGTGTGAATACGCGTTTGTGCATTTCTGAGGGGATGCTAAACACTACAGAGATGGATATGATGCACATTCACATCTATCAGCAAAATTAAATGGGAATAAAGAGAATGAATTCAGTTTATTTTTCACTACCATGCAAGGTTACTTCTCATCAAAGTAAATGAACATCAAGCAACGAACAGTGATGCAAGTGGAATCGATCAACTGTTTTGTCTCCTAGCAAGGGAGTGCAATTGATATGGAAATATAACTCCGGTGTGTTTAAAACGGAACACAAGCAATATTGTATGCGCCGGAAATGGATGAGATACGATAAGGATCATTATATCTCGACACTTTAGCCTTCTTATCGCACTGAAGCAGGAAGTAAGGGTGAAAAATATATATTACTCTTTTGCATTAATAAAGTATCGCTAATTGCTTCATTTCTCTCTCTTTTTTTTTGGGGGGGGGGGTGGGGGCTGGAGGGGAATACAAGGCCGTATTCACTAGACCTGCACATATCATACTTGTATCTTCACACATTATGTAAATGTACCTAAAAAAACAACAAATAAACAAACCAATGTGTTCAATCTGAAATCCGCCTGACTACCAATTGAGGAAATAGTATAAGCCGTGAGCAAAGCGAACGCGAAAATCTTTAAGCAAATTGAAAACTTCATCATCATCACCATCATCAACAACATCAACAAACAACTACAACTGAACGTATAGGAAAGTAGGCTGTTATTGAACTGGAGCAATATAATGCCCAACTGAATCAGCACTAAATCATGTAGATGAATAATATTGATCTCTTTGTCTTCAATCACGTTTACATGGATGAGGGGAAATCTGGTAAAGTCTATAGCACCAAGATCCATGTAATCTCCATGATTTTGGCCTGCTGTTCTCCATTACATGAGTCTATTCCGTCCTCCTCAAAGGCAGTGGCGGAGCTGTTCTGGAGCACACCGAAGTTCGTGAGCTCGCAGGAGCTTATGAACACGATAACGAGAAGACGCCGCGGATCATCCCGCCACACAATGCCTCTTGGAGTACGTAGCCGACGACGATCTCAACAACCTGCTTGGGGGATTTACCATCGCTCAAATTGATGTGCTGCCCAAAACTGAGCCTTTACTTTTGCCGAAGAAGAATGCAAGCACCTGTTATCTTCGTAATCATATCATATCTCACTATGTCGATGAAAGCAGGTGAAAGAAAGTATTACGCAAACCTTTCTGTGAGTCTATGATTGGTTTCCACCTCCAATATTTTCTCTCTCTTTCCCTCTCCGCCTCATTCTATCTCACTCTTTCATTCGCACCAACCCTCACTTGTAATGAATGATATCTTGTCAAAGTGAAACCACGATAACACAAGAAACAGGATACATGGTGAGTCATAACGCTTTCTGTAAAAGATTTGAGAAAGGGTGAGCAATGAGAGTACAGCTGATTTGTTTAAATATATTTTATTTTAGTAAAGTAGGGCACATATGACCCTGCATCACAAAACAACAACAACAACAACACCAACAAAAAGGTCCCCAGACCCCTGGCGTAGCCAGGGGGTGGGGGGCGATGGGGGCGGTCGCCCCCCCCCCCCCCCCTAAGATTTGGACCGGGGATTTGGGAGACGGAAAAAAAATGTGTGTATACTGTATGCATGCACATGAAGCGGGTCTCCTTTGCAACCTTTCATCAAATAAGATATTTTTTTCCAAATATTTCACTCAAAGTGTGCACCAGATCGTTGAATTTCAATTCAAAATATGCAAAATCTCTCGTGCTTGGGAGGGGGTATCCCCCTCCCAAACCCTCCCCCTCTGTGCCTCTTTCCCCAGCCAAGTACACTTTTTAGATTTACAAAAAAATTCTGAATAATTCTCAGTGCACAAGACTTATCACATATATTCCGCAAACTGAAGGTTTCCTCATGTATCTTAAGGGGAATTTCCCCTTTTAATCGAACCTTTCCTCCCTCAGCCCCCCCCCCAATAAAAAATAGTTTTTTTTTGTGATTTCTCAAATGTTGATTCCATGAAATATGCGTATACGAGATATCTCAATTTCAACCTTAAAAAGATAAAAGCTCCTCGGAAGGGAAGGGTGGAGATAACACTCGCCCACGCCTTCTTATAAAATATGAAAGAGCATAATAATTATTAGAATTCTAAGAGGAACTCAAAGTTGACTGAGATACCCAATCAGATTGATCTTCATAAAGAGTTGGGACTTACTCTTTTTCTTTAGATATCTCATCCATTTAAAAACCCATTCCTTTAAAAAAATATATATTTTCATTTCCTATAAGAATTGTATGTAGTTTTTCCATTTCATAAAGTGTTTTCTAAGTATCTCACAAAAAGTCAAAAGCTGAATCCCCATCTCAACCAGTATTATACTATCCCTTAAATATTGGTGAAATTAAATAAAAGATTGTATACGCTACTATTTTCTATGCGTGTGAGAGGATAGCTATAATAGCGCTGTTCATTACGCTTTGTACCCCTTGCATCCTACTCAAACAACAGTTGGTTTGAAGAGGGTGAAGTCGTGCAGTTTGTGGAGCCGTGCTACAGTATTCCATCGCACGACTGCTGCACCGTGGTGATCTGTTCAGTACTTCAGTTCATGTGAAATCGAGCCTTTCCATTGTGAAAAATTGGTGTCTCCGGAGATGGTTAGACACACAATCATTATTTTGAATGTACACATTCAAGCTTCCTAATTTCCCACGACGCATTCAACAATACTAAAAAAAAAGTCCACGGATATTAACATAATTATCCATGCATATGTGACCCTGCACCATAAAACAAACATGAATTTTTAGTTTAAGGGCAGATTCTGAACGAACAGACTCTAAGCTTTAGAATGATGTATAACTCAATTCAAATGGACGCCCCTAAGCTATCTAAATACTAAAAAGAAAGCACACACTTTGGAAAAGTGTGAGCTGAGAAAAGAGGCTCTGAAGTACAGGGTCTATTCAAGCTCTTAATCTTTACCAAGCTGTGCTAACTGTGCAATGAAAGGGACAAAGCACAGAATGTAAACCACTGGGACAACAACAATGAAGGGATTATAAGATTACGCTGAAATTAAATACGATTTATTAACACATTCTGTCCATGATTAATGCCAAGTTTCAAAGCAGCAGAGTTATTCTTCAAAAAGTTATTAGACTTGAAAGTAAAGAGTGTGTATAAAGGATTTCAAGAAAGGAAAAGGTGATTCTAAGGACATACCTGATCATTCTATATCCCCCCAGAAAGGATTATAGAAAAACTGCTGCAAACACACATTCCCATTCATGTCACATTTTGTATGCTCGGTATTTTTCTATTTTATCTTTATTTTTTGCGTGTGTATGTGTATTACCAAATATGTTGTTTGTTGTTTTGATACCTCATGTGAAGTGTGGAAATATACTCAATTCAAAACAATTCAATTCAATATAATTTAATTCAATCCAATCCAATTCAATTCAAAGCTTCTCCTGGTCTACAAAGTAGTCAACAATAGAGCCCTAAAGAGTGTGTTAGGCAGTGTCTGGTAACGGCGCTTTCACTCTATGCGCACACGTCTTTTATCATCCCTTACCTTCACTAAACCGCGATCGAACAAACTAGCTGGCGATGCAGTTTTCTCCTCTGCTGCTCCCAGGCTGTTGAATAACCTCCCTCCTCTTCTGAAAGCATTACCAACTACGCTGGATCACTTCAAACAAAATTCAAACCAAATTTGAAGACCTACTTGTTTTTGAACATCATGTTGACAAGTCTATGACGTGTGACGGTGCATGGGCACAAGATCTATTCCATGGTTTTCACGAAAAACATTGGAGCACTATTTCCGAACAACCATAGTTTTGCAGACTATTGTCAGCAACAGTTACATCTGAGTTAACAGAAAAGTATCAATTTGTAAGCTCTGAAAATGCATTTCATATGTAAAGTGAAAATATCTTAATCATAACAGTACAAACATCGCTATGGCGACTGGTATGCCTCCGCCATAATGCATTGTTCCCCCATATATATGGTACGTCTTGACAATGTAAGATGACAGCTTCATATAACTGACAAAATAACAAAATGACATATGTTAGTCATCACACTAATGTGTTGAATAATCACTTTCCCTGAACTAGGTTACATTAGATGAATGACTTTAATTGTATTGTCTAAGAGAGCATGTATTTCGTGATTTGAGGATTCTTACTCGACTTTTGACCCTTTTATAAGTTTATGCATTGAGCAATTTTGACTGTATGGAGAAAAGTGTAATTTCAGCAATAGTAGGTATTTTTTGCATTTACCCTACTTTTTTACCCTTGACCTTTGGCCCCATGACCCTAAAAATTCCTAAGAAAATCACTCTCAGGCAGAACATGGTAATATGTACTACGTGTCATAAAGATACATGTACCTTGACGGCCGTTTCCGAGATATATATATAGAGAGAAAAAAGAACACGTTCACTTGACCTTTTACCTTTGACCTCAAGGCCCAAAACTCTCTCTATATAATCTTTATTTTGTAATACATGTTAACACTAAGCTTCAAGAAAATACGTTATCAGGCATTTCATAGATATGGGGAAAATAGTACAATTTTGAGCATTTGACCTTGACTTTTGACCTCTAAGCTTGTGCTTGTGCACCCACTAGTCCTACATACACATGACAAGTTTCATCAGGATAACTCAAACGGCTTTTTTTATAATTACGATTTCCACTTATTTCTTTTTTTGCACGGACGGAAGGACGGACGGACAACCCGAAAACAAAATGCCTCCGGCGACACATCGTGGCGGAGGCATAAATGTCTTCATGCAAAAAAGAAAGAAAAAATGAAATTGGTGATGTTTTGCGTACAGACAGAATGGAGAGCTGTTCGGCATTATGTTACACAGAGTTGCATATTTGTCTTGCTCTCCAAGCAGTTCACAACTTTTTGAGTGTTTCTTTTCATTTTCTGCTTTTCTGATGTTTCTGTTTCTCTACAAAAGCAACATTATGATATCGGAATGAAATTCCCTTTTCAGACTGTTCCATATGTGTTACCCCTATGTCCGCTGTGTTTGCTTGTTTGTTGAAATCACCTATTTTCCGTACACCCACCCACCCAAATCATATAATTCGTACTCAACATCTGCAGCTATTCAATTTCATGCCAAACTGCATGAATGATTTTTAATTATTTCTTTTCATTCATTTTGGTATATATTCTACGAAAAGTTGGTGTTCCACATAATGTGCATATCTTGCAAAAAAAAAAAAAAAATACGTCTGCTGGCTCTACGTGGGGCGTAACATTCTTTTATACAAGATTTTCGCCCGCTATTTACTAATAAAGATCGTAGCCCGATTTTGTCCTGAGTCGCAATGAACTAAGATGTAGCCACATGTTGATATGTATGTATGTTTTGAGTTTCTGTCCATCCCTTGTCAATGCGAACCGAAATTACATTTTAGACGAACCTCCGAGAAAAAAGAACGTATGTGATGATTAGAAGGTTTTAGAATGGGGCACCATCTTACTTTGATGACGCAGGTATACTTTACCTCTGGCTCTCTAGCCGAGGAGCTGCATGCCATGTTTAGAGCGGACTGGGCGGCCGTGATAAGGCAAAGGAACGTAACTCAAAATTTGGGCATTTTGAGTTATGAGCATATGGCTCCTAAATAAAATGCGCTCTTTTTAATGATAAATGTCTCAATTCTCAAATGTTTACCATTTCAGAGATAAAAAGCGTATCTTACACACCTTTTTCACAACTTTGCCGTTTCCAGCTAGGCAAAACAACGTAACCTGAGATACGTATAGAAATGACAAAGAAAGCATTTTCGCTGTTACGGCAAATGAACGTATCTTTACATACACTGTTTTTTTTCATGGTGGTTTCTCAAGAAAAAAGAAGGAAATTGCGACGCCAAATGAACGTATGTCATCATACAGCGCTTTGCTGTATAAAATCAGGGCCATGCGCGCTACAGTCAGCACGGCAAAACAACGTATCAACATCGTGGCCATCACAACACACGCTACACTGCATAACTCTATGTGTATTAGACCTACGGCTACGTGCTGCAGATCCATTTCAGCCGCAGCAGTGAGTGTATGTAGTGCCGTCGCTGCTGCCGCGTCGCTTGCGACAACAGCTTTTGAAAAAACAGAGTTACACCGACTGGTTGACTGGCAGGCAAGCTTTGCTGCAGTTTGAACCATGAAGTCATGCCCATTGTTCTGTTTTGCAGTCATGGAATGGATATTCTCCTGACCAGTTAATGCTACCACAAAGAAAATCAGCGGTAACACCGGTAAGTTTTACGTTTTATTTATTTATTTATTTTTTTTTTTTTTTTTGTCAGGTCTAAGTTTGATCTAGCCCGACCAGAAGCCGTGCGAAGTACCTGTACGTCGATTGGGCTGTACAGACTGGACGACAGTACGCTTTGCTAGAAGGGTCCAGTAGCAGTACTTTCGGTAATAGTTTTCACTTAGATTTAAGAAATCGATGAGTAAAAAAAAATAAACAAAAAACTCAGCAAGCTATGAAAATAAAGTGCAAGCTTACAGCTATGAGTATGACAGCTTTTCCTTTCGGTGAGCTTGGCAAAACGTGGCTCATTGGTACGGTTGTGGTTGTGGTTCTACTAATGTAATAAGGACTATGTAAATGTAGGATACTTGTACTACTACTAGTGGTCTAGTAGATCAAGCAGTGACTCTCAAAAGAAATTTACCTATGCGCAAATAAATTAAGTGGCCCCAATATACTGTAATGATCATCGACTTGACGTCTTCTACCTCAAATTCAGTTTTGGTCTAAAAGTCTAAAAAAGTAACAGCTTTATAGTAAACAGTAGACTCGACTTCAAGCTAATGACAATAGAGCTTGATACTGATGAATTCCATTTAGTCTTCAGTGGCAACATGAACTGATGGAAGACGATATGTTCTAATAATGACATTAACATCATTACTTTGGCAAGAAAAGCAAGGACAACAAATAATGTTTGGTCTACATCTTTGGTTAAACACAAGTATTCTTAGATCTTGTTTGTTATTTCTTGAAAGGATGAGGAATATGATTGTGGTGTTTTCATACATACAGGAATACTATCCACTTAAAATTAGCCTACAAAAATAAAGTCATATTTGATGGTACTCTGTACCTGCTAACTATGGAAGCCTGATTTATCTTTTTATTTTTTTTTTTTTGGGGGGGGGTATTCTTTGTGCACTTTTAGGCAGCTGTACATATTCTTTAAAACATTTTTTTTTCATTTCGATACAAAAAAAAAAAAATGCATTGTAGCCATGGTAGATCCTATACATGTTATACCTTCCACCCCTCCCCATAAAAAATGTTGAGGGCAAAAGCTCATAGAATTCAAATATCTATTCTTAAGTTAGGTGGTTTTAAATACTATGGAAAGTTCAAATATTCAGACCCAATCGTGTACTTTAGATGATATTAACATTCGTGTTGAAATACATATTTCCATGTCTCTCTTTTCAGTGTCCACACCAACCGCCAGCCTAGACCAGCACAGAAAAGAAATGCAGTGTATCAAGTACAATAAAAGGTACAAGTTGAATAATCACCTATTAATTCATACAACAAAAGTAGAAGAAGGGAGAAGAAATGAATCCCACCTTTGTCATTATCACTGGCGACACAAGCCGGCATTTGGAAGAATTATAAAAGAAAAAATAAAAGAAGGCAGAACTCATGATGATGACTCTTTGATAATTTGAGAATACCACATTTCACAGTTCATTTCTTAGCGATAAAAAATAATATTAAATGAAAACTGACGAAATAGTCACCATTCTCTCTCAAAAACAAACACACAGCCTTGTATATCCTCAAGGGGTATTTGTATGATGTTGAATAATAGATATTGTGAGTGTATTTCGATATTAAATACTCATTCTCATTTCCTTTGCTTTTTTATTTGGCAGTGGGAGGGGGTCTGTGAGAGAGGATTTGCTACACACAACCATGTCTAATGAAGAATTTAATCACATAATATAACTAAAGCAGAGTTGAAATTCACTAGCTGTCTTTTATGGAAAATACAGAGTGCCTTATTTTGTGTTAAATATTCTTTTCCGTTTCTTTTACATTTCCTGCAGTGGTCTACCGAGCAGTTCGAAAGCAGAGAAAAGAGCAACTATACAAATTTCAGAACAGCTGTGCACGCCCGTCAGAATCTCATGAAAGATGCAGTGGATTGTGCACTGGATCAGTCAACTCTAGAAGAAAAATAATAACACTCGGATTGTTTATATAGGATCAGGTAAATCTTTCACAGCTAAATTAAGAACTTGCAAAACTCAACTGTGAAGTGTTAATGACTATTCTCACGTTATGAAGGCACAAGAAAGATTTTGTTTTTACATTAATATGAAACTAAAGGTTCAATTTCGAAAAAAAAAATATGATGAGGGCTTATTGCCCTTTGAAATGATGACTATCAACTTTAGGTAAAACTATCACTTGTTCATATCAAATATTGTTGTAAATGCTTGCCCTCAAAATCAATATCATGTCGATTGAAACATGTCAACATATTTCAGAAAACCAGGGAAATGGTAACCGTATTTCTTGCAAAATTTTCATATTTTATTTTGAGCCAAATCCCTCCGGGAGCTCTCAGACAACGCAGATGTATTGCAGCACAGCAAATCGCTGTTGTGATAAGACGTTTATTGAAATGTGTTTAAAGTGAATACTGTTTCAAATTTTCCCTTCGTTTAAGCTGTCTAATAATTGTTCTTTACCCAAGTATTTACTTCTTACTACACTTGATCTTCAACAACAGTAAGGATTAAAAATGTTATGTGTGCTATTTATAATTTTTAATTTGTAGATGTTCTGATCTTCCAAGGTAAAAATTGATGCGAAGGTCTGATATGGTAATAGTATAACTAATCTCCAAAAAAAAAAAAATTATGTTCTGTCGAAAATTTTGTTCCCACGGTTTTGTTCAACTGTGGTACGTATGTAAGCTACTTTACTCGGGAAGTAAATTACATGTTTTTTTTTTCTTATTAACCATCATGATAACGTTTAGTTACTGCTGATTTGTTTTCAATGTGATAAAAGCATAATGGCATGTCAAACTCTCTCTTAAATTTTAATAAGAAAGCATAGATATCTATGTCATACTTTTAAGACTAGCAAATAATCGAATGATTTTTGTAATGCTGTTGTCTTTGAGAAACAGATGTACACACATTTTTCCCTATAAACCTTTTAGAAGATGTAAATCAGTCTCTCCATCTACATTTCTGTCATGTCTTTCTCAAAGTTATTCTACAGAGAGAATGTTTGCAACTCTGACAAGTCTGAGGTGTGTATGTGTGTGTGTGTGTGTTTTGTGTGTTTTTGTACTTGCTTGGTTGTGTGTGTGTGTGTGTATGTGTGAGTGGTCAAGTTACACCTAAAAACATTAAAACCTGGATTCATGATTACCTGATAAATCATTGTTATTATTGTTGCTGCTCAAAGAATTGAGGCATATTATCATTAGAAGTTTTAACCTTACGAATACAATTCATGCAATCAACCAAATATTAACAACTTATAACGATAAACAGATTACAAAATATCATTCTTTCTGTTCAAATCCTTTCATCTCAGTGGAAATCGTTAAATAAATCAAAGAAAAGATAGAATTTAAAATAGGAGTCTCAATAGCAACACATTAAATTGCGTGTATGTGTCTTTGAAACGAAGCGTATGTGCAGATGTCTATACAATTTTTTTCAATACCCATTTGATTTTATTTTTTTTTTTGCCAGTTCTCATAGAGTCATAATATTTGCCACTCATGCATTGTTATACTAAAAATTATACATATTTCAAGTTCATCTTGTCAATATCAATCCAAATCCAGGTTTTTGTTAAAACAATTATCATGAATGATAAACCAAATACAATGTATAATTATGTTCCCAGTGAAAAATCTTACATGAAGGGATAAAAAGCGTACACTTAAAGATAATAAAAAAAGAATGGACATCTCAATAAACTATAAACTGTATATGCAAATAAAGAAAAACAAATATTTACGGTGATTGGTAGATAACAACTAATTACATTTTAGCACATACTCGGTAAGTTTTCTGAAAAAAAGAAATGAAAGTGTTCACTTGCATCGATAATTTTGCAAGCTACTGTGTTTTACTATTCTTAATATATATTTAAAAACATATATTATCCAGTTAAGAAAATTGTCAAATAAATAAATGATAGAGGTTGTTGCCATTGAGTCGGGATACGTCATTCTGCCTAAGTACATTGATGAAAGGGTTAAGGCGCAGTATTTGTAAGTCAAGATACGTTCTTTTGGCATACTGAAGTGGCTTCGCGGTAGAATGCTTACGCGCCGTAAGTCGGGATACGTTCTTTTGCCTAATTGATATGTTGCCGCGTGAGGATTCTCGCACAACGTAAGTAAGGATACGCTCTTTTGGCAAACTAGAATTACTCATCAGCACAGTGCTGTGATTTGGTAAAATGCTGTATCTATTCTAAACATGGCAATTAATCTAAAACGGGAAGTCGTATTTTACTGAAATTTTATCGAGATATTCCTTATTAATGCCTTAGAAACTTCGCTGCTTCAAGAGTGTTTTACTCCTAAGACGGAAAAATGGGAACCAATTGAATTTTCAAACTCGTTTTTCTCAGAACATGATATTCTGAGTTACGTTGTTTTGCCTTATTACGGCCGTGGGTTCGTCGGCAGTTTGTGGACCACACGATTCACCGAAAACGAAGCAAATAGTGATGTTTTCTTTTCTCTCTGAATAATAATAATAATAATAATAATAATAATAATAATAATAATAATAATAATTGTGGCTACTTGTATAGCGCACAGGTCCACTTTTCAGTGCTCATGGCGCTTCAGATCCACCGCCTACTCCCTTAAATCCTACCTTAAATCCACCTCCTACTCCCTCTCTACTCAATTGAAAATCCCTTTGACAATTTTGAAAGAGTTAAGAAGGCTACGTACTCTCTATCAATTAGTTTTCCGTCCTGGAACATGACCCTAGTGGCAAAATGAACGTTCGCGACAATTTCAGCGAACGTCCGTAACGCAATCAATCCGACTAGTAGGAATAACTTGTCTCGAAAGTGTCCTTTATTCTTTAAAACTTTCAGCTCAAATAACGAAAAGTAAAGTTGTACAAAGTAAACAATAAGCTTAGAGTAGTAGTTTCAGAATTTGTAAGGCGGTATGTGACCATGATGAAGAAATAGCTCAAAATTTACTTGCAATGTATGCTCGTATTCCCTCTACTTATACAAATGAAGAGTTTGTTTGCAAAAACCGATAAGTCCATATTTGCCAAATGGAGATATTTACAATTAAAGGTCAGGAAAAATAAAGAGAATAATGAGAAAATGTTTGCCTCTTTTGACTATAACTTCAAAAATGTACCTTTATATGTAGTGACCAATATATCATCTTAAAAGGTATTATTAAACTTTATGACAGAGACCGTACATCAACATCTTGAAAAATAGACTGCTAAACACTGAAAACCAAGTTACGGGAAACTGGAATTTTGCGTAATCTGTAATTTCTGAGCATTTAAGCTTCTTTTTGATGAGGTTTTAGACACAATTTTCACTGTTATAGGTTCTGAAAGTTTCGCTCACGGACGAGTAAGGAAATTTCTAATAATTACAAATATAGCACTATTTATTTATTTATTTTATTTATTTATTTATTCATGGTTTAAAAGATAACTACCATGGCAGCCTAACAAGGCCGAATTGAGGTAGTTTACACAGTGATACAACATATCAAAACAATATCACATACATATTACTTATAAAAAAAACACAACTTACATTACACAACATATATAGTCATATAATAACATAACATTGCTTATTCATTTCATAACTCAATTTCCAAAGCTCAGATATAACATTAAAAAACCGTCAGACATTAAAACATTCATGTACTACAAATAAAAACAAATACAATTACACTTTTGAACACACTCGACAAGTTTACACCTCACATAGACCGTACATCTCCCTTTGGCAAAAACTTTGGCACATGCATCACATATTTTCATACTCCCACAGAAGCATACACATCTATATACTCCGCTTTGCATATCGCAACCCAAATATATTGCGTTTGGGTATTATGTAATCGATTCGTAAACGAATACCGGCGTTATGGATACACTTGCTTCTACACCCAAGCTGACAATGCATGTTTGCACTTTCCCCTTTTTAGCTCATTTAGAGTGTGTTTATAATCACATGATGTGGACTAGTGCACATGGTATGCATTCACAGGGTTGTACCTTTAAAGATGAACAAACACATTCAAGTAAGCGGCCATAAACCTGGCCAGTATAATGAGAGGAAGAAAAAAAAATAGTAAACTTGAAGAGAGAGAGAAGAAAAAAAAAGGTGACATTGACATCTTACATTACTGAACAGGTATAGTGATATGATAACATTGTACTATTGCTTTGATAAGTTAATTGTACTATTTGATAAGTTAATGTTACTTGAAAATATTGCTAAGTCACTGAGTCTCTCACACCCAAAAATGGATAAAGTTTAGTATTCAGTTTACCTGTAATAACAAGAGGAAAACGTTGTGCTAATGGATGTTCGTTGGTAAAATGAGTCCATGATTTTACACAGTAGGAAATAGAGGAACAGTGCCACTTTTTAGAGACAGATGCTCCCCGTGTATATCTTTCGTGTAAAGGTAACTGCCATCTCAAACAGAACACATCCATTTTGGGTGTCTATCGCGGACGGCGCTGTAATTGTTCTACATTCTATGCCTATATGCATTCTTAGTTTTCTTTTCACATCGATTTTTCTCTCATTCCTTAAGTAGCCTGTACATTCTGCGACCAAAAAGAAAACAAAAACAAAATCAAAAAGTACTATGCAGTCACATTCGAAATTCATTGAAACGAGAACTATGAAACGAAAACGATGAAATGACGGAAGATGTCTGTAATGGGCATGTGGCAAGAAGAAACGTACAAGTTTCAAAAGAGCGTGGAAGCAGTTGAATGAAAATGAGAAGAAACGGAGAAGAGATCGAGTTCTAACAGACAGAGGAAAGTATTGCCAGTGCACTCCCATTTTACCGAATTCCTCTGGAGGGGCTGTTTTTGTTTATTCTTTATTCATCAAAATTTCGTCATGAGCGAACAAAAAAATAATGCAGCGTACAAATCTTGTCCGATGAAAACACGCAAATCCTCCGTTTATCATGACATTATGTTCTTTACACTCATCAATGAAAAGCAATGTTAATTTGCAATTCTGTCTCATATTTTTTTTTATTTTTACATTTAAGAGACAGGGAGACTGTCAAGTTGTTTGTGCTTTTGTGCTTACTTTGAAATCACATGTTAAAAAAGTGATAACTTAGTAAAAGTTTTGAGGTCGCACTTTGTTTTTTCGTTCGCTCTTCCAAAGATTCGTTACTTCGAATGTCCGTTATTCCCTGGATTCGATATTCCAAAGATTTGGTATTCCAAAAATGAGAAAAAAAGAAAGGTTGGCTATTATTCAGTAGGTTCCTTATTAAAATTTTTCTTATTTCGAAAGTTTCTTAATCTGAAAATTCATTTGTAGGGTTCACGATATTTCACGATATTAGGGCCCGATATTTGTTTAGATGAAAACGACAGTGTGATGTTTCTAAATCTGGAGGATTTGGTTGTTAATTTCTATTTCACATTTGGATTAACGAACCTTACTTCATGTTCCAATTAACACACAAACCGTTCGATTAACCTTCGGAGATCCCTATCATTTACAGAATTAAAAAAAAACTTCATGATTCTACGAACCTTAATCACTTTTCGGATTGACCAACCGTATGAATAACGAGCCTCCGAAATAACTCGCTTCAAAATGTTCGTTATAACAAACCATATTGCATGATATCAAAGTCACAAACATCCATCTAAGTTATGTGGATTTAGTGTGTTTTTTTATGACGAAACTTCGGAGGAGCCAACCTTACATCATTTCTGAATGATAAAATAACACAAATTCTCCTTGGTACCAGTGTGTAACACAAGGAGCAAACGCAGAGAGATTTCTTCTTATACACACTAAAACAGGAAGCGTTTGCCCTCCGCAGCTGAACTTCGTATTTCGATAACGGAACATTTTTTTCTTTGTTAATTCTTTGTCATATTCAGCTGTAACCGTGTTCGTTATATTAAAGCAAATTTGCATTATAGGCATTAAATTAAAAAGAAAAATACGACCTGAATCTTTATTTCGTGATAACGAAATTTGGGTAAACATATTCGTTCGTTCTTTCGTATTTTATTTTGCTTCTCAATCAAATCAAATTAAAAAGAATGAATAACATTAATGTGACAAATTCAAACCAAACATAGCCAAATGACAAAAGAGCAATACAATGTACACAACAAAAGTGCAGTAGATAAAACATACATAACAGAAATCTTTGCAAAACATTGATTGTTGCATATAATACAAATACGGCGGTACATTTGATTATATAGGGAAGCAGGAGACCGTCAGCATAAGTATAGCTTGATTAGGCTGATGGCCTCATTGGGAAATATAACTGTGGTTTGCCTCTCACAGAAAGTACAGTTTTGTTGTTGTTGTTGATGTTGTTGTTGTTCTACGTTACAATAGTATGTTTTATAGGGAAAAAGATGTGAGTGAGTGCACCCTGTGCGAGTGCAATACATGACTTGAACTGTTGAATGATTATATTAGGGCCATGTATAGTATATATCATTCGTCAGTACATCAATACAATAGTATTAACAATTTCAAACCTAAACATAAACAAAATCATATGAAATTATCATACATCATAATACTAAATAGTAAGGTATATATATTTATTTAAGCTAGCTTTAAAACGAAAACTAAGATGTTTGTGTCTTTTAGGGGAGTCGGGCAAAGCATTTCATGTACCAGGTCCGTAATCTGCCGAAATTTCTAAGCGAAATAATTAAAGGAAAGGCAAGAAATCATCGTTTTTATGCGTCATGATTTTCCGTTTTTCAATGTAAGAGAAACGTGTCCGAAGATTTGGATTTAGCGCCGCATCTAGACCCCGCCTTTAGCAACGGAGGAGTGATCTTATTGGTCAGTGCGTGGCATCCTGATTTACCGATTGGTCGTGCATGGACCGCTGGTGCTAAGCTTGAATGAACATGGCGGAGGTCGCTAGGAGCGTGCCTTCTATTGTCAAGCGGTGAAAACTGTCTCGCCTCCTCTTGACCATGATAGCGTCGGAAGGACAACTTTGAAGGCGTTTTTCTCGAAACTCTGATTTCCTCAACTACTTGACATGCGCTGATAAAATCATCGATATCTCCGCAACTGAGTACTTTTATGAGTTGTGCTATGTATGAAATTAAAGTAGGAGAGCATGGAAATAATGTCATGCCATTTTCAGAAAATTGTCCTCCCCCGACTTTCGGATCCTTTTGTCGTAGCAGGTCACATATATAAAACAGACATAGAGCAATCTCTAAAATGCCAAAAATTACATGCGCCTTGATATAAGTGTAGTCTTCTGGCTTAATCGACTGCTTTCGATTGGGTAGTTCGATTTTTTTTTCTTTTTTGTACGATCAGTGTGCTACGATACTCTCAAAACACGCAAAATCACGCAAATGTCCACATACCAGCTAAGTTGGTGCTACCGCGCCGCGCTGTGCCACTGACCAGGCAGCTGCGGCAACATTTACTCATGCGGATGCATATGGCTCGATGAGGCGATCCCGATAGACAGTATTTGAAACAGGGTTTTTGCGACACGGGTTGTCGCCCCTACACGGATTGTCGCCTCCTGCTCGGGGCGACAATCCGTGACGGGCGCTGGCGGCACGGATTGTCGCCCCCGTCACGGATTGTCGCCTGGCGACAATCCGTGACGCTTGTGCAGTTCCCAGTTTTTGACCTCGAAGGCGACAATCCGTGTTGGCAAAAAATTTGTTGCGACACGGACTGTCGCCCCGTCACGGATTGTCGCCCCGGGCTCGGGGTGGTTCCTCCGGTGTTAAGCTTTTGTGGGATGGGTATGACTGGTAAGTTCAATGATTATGTCCAGAACGATATTACCCAGCAAAATGTGCTTCGAGGGCGGGCGACAATCCGTGCTGCCAACGCCCGTCACGGATTGTCGCCCCGAGCAGGAGGCGACAATCCGTGTAGGGGCGACAATCCGTGTCGCACAAGGGTCAGTTTCCGAAAAAGTGTGCAATAACACTTGTACAAACGATAAAAATTCAACATCAAAGATTCCAGTCATGTTTTTATCAGTTTCGAAGCTTTGATCCCTTAGGAATACAAAACAATCAATGGGTGATTTTTGAAAGCTCATATTTCCTTTTTCTACAAACATTTCCAAACGCAGAATCCGTTTTACATGTTAATACCACATAATTATAAGCTACGTTACTTAGAAAATCGTTGATTGTCTGCTTATTTCTCGCTTTAAAATTGCAATGCTCATGTAAAGCTACAATCTTAAGCATAAATAGACATCATGGCAACATGTTGGAGGCAGCCGTGATCTAATCTGTAAGAAAAATGATTCTGATTTACAAAGTAAATGCCAAATAAAAGCAAGAATTATTATATATATATATATATATATATGGGTGAGAATTTTAAACGATGTACAATTGCCAATTTTCGCACCTATGACATTCTTTCCCACAGAGCACGCCAGGATTATCTAAGAAACCAGATTTTTTCTTGTCATCTCAAAGATTGGTAAATTTCCGTTCAGGAAATGTATGGTTTGGTTGATTTTTGCCTGATAATTTTCATTTGACAATGACTTAAAGCGTAAAAATACGGTAAAAACGCCATTTTCACAATAATGTTTGTTTTTCAAACTAATGATGTGCCTTTTTCATGGTACGTGGCATCTAATATCTCACCATGTTTTGGATCTGACATATCATGGGTATGTACCACAAAATTAAAAGAACTTTATGAGCACTATGAAATTACAGAGAACAATTGAAATATAAAAGCCCTAAACATTTATTAAAGTGCAATCAGGTCTTCAAATCATACATCCGGTTGTACAATATAATAGTCTTCTGAGCTCAGAGCTTAAACATATCTCGCAGATTAAATGACTATTATCCCATATATCAAATACTAACAACCTTCTAACTCCAAAACTAATAACTCTCAATGTTAATCTTCAGACTTATAAACTGAGTAACCAAGTACTACAACACTTCTCACAATATTGACTTATGAGACGGCGTGGGCATGTGGCTTGCCACAACAAATCATATCCCTGACCATAATGTCGGTCAGCGTTCGGAGTTCAGTTCAGTGCAAACTTGTGGTTCCGGTTTATCAGTTAATGGGGAATGTTATTATACTGGCTTTGCTTCGCGAATCGGCGTTCTCCATATATATGACGCCATCTGTGTGTCCTTGGAGACGGCGAACGCGGAGCGCTAGGAGAGTATGTCGGGGCGACAACGACGTCCTTCGACCGGCCGACCGCGGTTCAGCGAAGGCGACGGATCCAGCCCCGTGTAACCGGCGTTACTGTGGAGGGGGTGCGTCTCGAACTCGGCAAGGGAAATCCGGGCAACGGGCCAGGCAGCGGCTGAACAGGAGACACCTATGGAGTCTCGACCCGGTGATTGTGTGAGCTTATCTGGACGAAGCTCCACTATACCCTTAACAGCCGTCTGGAAAAATATTACAAACAACATCTTACGAGACAACTGTCTTACAATAACTATTCACTTCTATAATACCTTTACCTTGTTGCCGTCTTCGACTCGCAAACATAATGAGGGCATTATATATACATTCAAACAGCCTATTTTAGCCCTTTATATAAGGAATACAGAAATATCACAAGGGCCTCTCAAATGTACCCTAATCTCAAGATATACAACAGACAATTAAATCTACAGCATCATCATCATTACAATTCACTACGCGGGGACATAATTCCACGTATTACACTGTATACTTCAAACTTCAGTTATCAAAATTACTCCTTTTCCTTACAATTATCTTCAGTCCTCCTATCATACTCGAATACAAACAAAAACCCTATATCAGCTTTCTTGAGTTAACTTAAACTGTATTCATATTACAACTTCAGTCAATAAGGAGGGGCTTCTAAACTGTCCGGGTATCAATAATTATAGAATACGGCTTACCGCCAGAAATATAACTATACAGGAACAATTACTATCTGAGCAAACTCAAACCATTATCCATAGTACAGAATTATAAATAAAACAAACTGAAACTTACAGTTGGGCCTTGGACACCCCAGTTGTGGCATCACTGCTAGACAAGGCTCTGCAGCGTCTGGTCTGTCTAGTGGCAAGACAGGGTGTGGCAGCTTCACTTCTTGTGAGCCAGCCTATACTACGCTGGCTGCTGCAACTTAACTATGCCGGGAAACAATAGCTGTCAAACACCTGCATGTGGGATGCCTCCAACCCGACTAAATTCATATGCAAATTCACTTCCTCCCAGACTGGAGGGTATTTAAATTAGATTTAAATCAACTCCTTACAATACCACAAATAATCTCACTGCAACATAGATAACTCGATTATAGACCAACCCTACTAATAATTTCTTCACGAGAAAGTTTTGACATGTATAGGGCCCTACCAAACCTATATTTCTTGAATATATTGGTTTGGATCATGTAACACCTTCTTACTTAAAGGACAAGTTCACCTTCATAAACATAAGGATTGAGAGAATGTAGCAATATTAGTAGAACACATCATTGAAAGTTTGAGGAAAATCAGACAATCCGTTCAAAAGTTATGAATTTTTGCAGTTTTTGTGCAGTACCCGCTGGATGAGAAGACTACTGCAGTGTATGAATAACTTAGATGTCACATGCGTACAACAATATAAGGAAAATATAAAGAGAATTTCACAAAATTCCATCTTTTGAAAAAAGTACACATTCCCCTGACTCGTTACCGACACATGTTATGGGTAATATTATTCCCCCTGCCTTTAGAAAGAGGCAAGTCAAGTGCTCTTTTATTATGCGAAAAAAGTGAAAACACGTTGAATTTTCTTTAACATTTTCTTTATACTGTTGTACGCATATGACTCACAAGCTGTAGTAATCTCCTCATCCAGCGGTTCCAACACAAAAATTTTAAAAATTCATAACTTTTGCATCGATTGTCCAATTTTCCTCAAACTTTCACTGATGTGTTCTACTAATATTGTTGCATTTTCTCAATCCTTATGTTTATGAAGGTGAACTTGTCCTTTAAAAGGGCATATACATAAAAAACACACAAATATTACACAAATCTAGAATGAAATCAGTCATAAAAAAACCCCATCGCCCCCTCCCCTCCCAAACCGAAACAAATCTAGGGCCTACATCTATCCTAAATATTAAATCCTACCAACATCCGTCATACCATTTATAACTATCCTTCTTCAAATCCAATCCCCAACCCACCAACCCCTGATTAAACAAAACCTAAATCATCCCACACCCACATTCACCGACCCAAATACATACATACATACACACACACAAACACACACACACACACACACACACACACACACACGAAGGTTCGTTATTCCGAAGTTTCGTTTTTTCCGAGGCTTCATTTATCCGAAACACACAATTTCCTATACCTAGTGGTTCATTGATCCAAAAATGCAATTCGGAATAACGAACCTTCGGAATAATGACCCTTCGGACGAATGAGCCTTCGGACGAATGAGCCTTCAGAATAACAAACTTTTGCAATAACGAAATGTAACCCCCTTCCCACATACCGACGCACACCCGAACCGATACCACATCCTTCCTGATGAAACGATTTCCCAATGTTGATAAATAAGACATAATGGACCGTATGCAGAAAAGCAGCATCCGCCCGCACGCAAGCTCCACTCCGAATTCATATACAAATCTGCCAAACAAACTCATCAAATTCAAAGCTGCTGATAAAATCAATATCAATGTTTATGCCAGCAACAGCTTACTAGGTATCCCTCCCCACGCGCAGCTAAAAAAACACATACGCAAAAAACTGACATAATAAACACATTCTTCCATCACACACACACACACACACACACACACACACGCACACGCACAGACGGACACTAAATTATCATGTGCACGCGCACATACACACTTCCTTGAAACCTCACCATGACTTTTTACATGGCATGTTTGCATGGATGTAGCCATGTAAGTTATGTGTTAGTATTTCAATGATTATGTCCAGAACGATATTACCCAGCAAAATGTGCTTCGAGGGCGGGCGACAATCCGTGCCGCCAACGCCCATCACGGATTGTCGCCCCGAGCAGGAGGCGACAATCCGTGTAGGGGCGACAATCCGTGTCGCAACAAACGTATATCTGAAGGCATTTTTGTAAATTCCATAATTCTAAGGAATGATATTTCTGATTTAGATGAGAATTCAGTTTCCTTTTGCAAGATAATCGAAATCCACTTATTAGAAATATTTAAGAAAAGTTTTTGGCATTTCAACAGAAAACGGTTTAAAAAAATCATGGCTAAGATATCCATAATAAAATGAAATGAAGATATAAAAAAGGTAGATCGGCCATCACATTTTGTTATTCAACTGAATAAAAGGAAATCAAAAAGGAATGACATAACCTTCAATTGAATACAAAAATAATCAAAATGAACCGTGAGAGCAGAGCAGTGACCAACTTCGCTTTAATTTGAACGGCTAGCACTCGAATGCAAATCTGATGAAATTGTGCGGGAATACTTATATTAACAATTAATGAATACGGGGAATTACTATCAGATGATAACCATGTCTCAGTTAACAGTCCAAGCAAATACCCTGTGAAGGATAACGCCAAAATACCCTATAGAGGATAAAACGGGAGGACCGAGCGAGCTCGCCGAACCTGGCTCAGTGCCAAGCGAATCGCCTGCACGCGTAAAGTCTATGGGAACCGACAAAACCGCTTCGACATGCATGTGTTTAAGCACACACACGGTGTATTTTGCTCACCGCGGTTTGCGCTCGTTTTAGCTCAGAGTGAAGATTATTAGTCTTTCCTTTCATAGACTCATTTGCAGGATAATCCGCGGTGAGCAAAATTAACTGAAAGTACAGTTGTAGTTTCAGTTGAGGAGATGTGTGATACCATCGTCTTTACAGTTCGGCAAGTGTACCGGCCACGGGCAGGTAGGAGAACGAAATCCATTCAGTTGCCAAAACTAGGTTATGAAATTGTGTTTGATCGTCTAGAAGATGTTCTTAGTCTTATATTATAGATGCGTTTAATATGTTTACACTGCAGATGGCTGTTTTCTCAGTCACAGAGTGATACGGTTTGATACTAGACGTGACTATTAAATACAGATTCAATAATTGATACATCATGAACATGATTTCAAAAGAAAAAAAAAATGGTTATACGTTCTTCTCAAGATACAAGTCACAACTGTATCTTGATAACAAGATACTCGAATTCAACACTTTCTGAATTATGCCAGTTTTCGTTTTGTTTTTGCTTTGGATTATGTTGACAACCTTGTTGTTTTTTCTGTGGGTTCTTGTGCTTGTGTGCGTACTGAGTGTGGGGGGGGGGCTGTATACATGTATTTTGTTTATTTTTTGTGTTATCATCCTGCAACGACTATGTGCACTTAGGGTAGTTTGAATTAGTTTCGATTTGTGCAAATTTATTGCTTAAACCATCTTAGCGCAGGTTACTACAATACTTGGTGGATGTGAAGACTGTGTGTGGTATCTCCCCGGCTGGTATGTGACGTTGCGACTTGTCAGGCCTGCATGGGTATGGAAGCAGGAGCCCGTCAAAAACATGGATATACGTCGCGTAGCAATTCGAATTACTACGCGACGTAAATAAATACGTCGCATCGTAATTCGAATTACTACGCGACGTAATTATTTACGTCGCGTAGTGATTCGAATTGCTACGCGACGTAATTCCGAATTACTACTCAACGACTTAACGTCACGACATAAAATGAATTAGTGTCATGTTGTAATTCCCAGTGCTACACAACGTAAATAATTACGTCGCGTAGTAATTCAAATTACGACGCGACGCAAATAATTACGCTGTGTTGTAAATAATTACAACACGACGTAATTCCGAATTACTGCTCAACGACTAAAGCAGCGAATTAACGTAGCGACGTTAAATCAACCAATGGGATCGTTCGTAATAGCGTGTGAAAAACAGGTAGTGAAGCGCATGCAATCCGCTCACTGCGTGCTGGTGAAAACCGGAGCTGACTATACAGCAGGGTAGTGGAAGTTCCTTTCCACCTCCCTGCTCTACAGCGAGCCATATGCCATTTCGTTGACAGTACAATCCTATGAAATGTTTATAACCTAAATTATCTGGCCTACATTGCATCAGAAATATATGTATTCAAGATATACCAGCTAACCAAGTACTCTGTACTGACAAACATGCTGTAGGAAATGAGTGTCTAGCCCTTTGGCACGTGCACCGTGATGCATCACTGAGCAAATAACGAACGATTTCATTGGTTGATTTAACGTCGCTACGTTAATTCGCTGCGTTAGTCGTTGAGCAGTAATTCGGAATTACGTCGCGTTGTAATTATTTACAACACTACGTAATTATTTGCGTCGCGTCGTAATTGGAATTACTACGCGACGTAATTATTTACGTTGCGTAGCATTAGGAATTACAACATGACACTAATTCATTTAATGTCGTGACGTTAAATCGTTGAGCAGTAATTCGGAATTACGTCGCGTAGCAATTCGAATTACTACGCGACGTAAATAATTACGTCGCGTAGTAATTCGAATTACGACGCGTAGTAATTCGAATAACGACACAACGTAATTATTTGCGTCGCGTCGTAATTGGAATTACTACGCGACGTAATTATTTACGTTGCGTAGCATTAGGAATTACAACATGACACTAATTCATTTAATGTCGTGACGTTAAATCGTTGAGCAGTAATTCGGAATTACGTCGCGTAGCAATTCGAATTACTACGCGACGTAAATAATTACGTCGCGTAGTAATTCGAATTACGACGCGTAGTAATTCGAGTAACGACACAACGTAATTATTTACGTCGCGTAGTAATTCGAATTGCTACGCGACGTATATCCATGTTTTTGACGGGCTCCTGCTTCCATACATGGGGGTGTACAAGGCCTCCCAGCTCATGGCGAGCGGGCAGCGCTCGCACGAGCCAGCAAAATCCGCAGAATTTCTAGTCATAAATCGGAACGACCGACAATGAGAATAGAGATAACGATCGCAACGCTTCGTTGAGCTGCTGAATAGCCGTGAGAGGGTATTTCAGGTCCATCCCTCACAGGGTACTTGCTTGGACTGGGTAAACCTATAACTGGAGTTCATTGTTTATTTTGATTATCTAATGATATTTGTAATTAATCTGTAATTGGAAGACAATAGCGCTAGGCAAACAGCCAATCAGCACCATTGCGCTCGGCATGACGCGCACAGCGCCCGCTGTCGTTGTCTCCATTGTAGTCTCTTGCTCGATACCACTGTCACCCTGCGGTTCGGCGGAGCTACCCGTAATGTGATGAGTCGCAGAGCTTGGGTTACTGGCAGCTACAGACAGCACTACGTTGCAGTTGTCCGTTGGGCAAAGGCAAATCGAGCCATCGGCATCGGTGACTGAGAGGCCCGGTGGCAGGCTGATCTCGGCCTGGTGTGTTGACTCTCCAATCGCCTTCACTATCTGCTCCACCGTATGCGGGGGGAGGCAGTAGCTGCCAGGAAACGAAAGCAAGCCGCGTGGAGTCGTCTCGGCACAACCAAGCTGTCTCACTGTTAGCGCACCGTCACCGTCTGTATCCGTTGGAATGATAAACATGAAGACAACAAACAAACAGAGAATGAGAGTGGGGAGACACAGACAAACAAACAGACAGACACAGCGGGAGAAGATGAGTAAGCTAAATGACAATGTCTTTTCTTTAGAAATAAAAGGAAAATTCAAATGGCGTTAGAAAGGAGTGCGTTTCAAAAAACAAATGAATAAACAAACAAACTCAATTCAATTCAATTCAATTCAATTCAATTCATTTCAATTCAACTCAATTCAATTTCAATTATATTTCCGTTATCAAGAAAGAACCGAAACAAGATTCAAAGCGGTACAAGTTTTCGATTTATACACTCCCTGTGTTAGTGGAGCGGCATAGCCGAACAATTGTGCATTTTGTGATAAAAGCACCAAATTTCGTCCTCAGTTTGACAATCACGTTCAGATTAGTTTCAGATATTGGGCCAATTGCCCAAAGTAAATAGCACCCACAACGTCCATGGTAGCCATTTTTAAAAATGGCTGCCATAAATGCCATGTTTTCGTAAAATTTGCTAAGTTTAGGAGAGAAAAGTCAATTAGATTTTGGTAACAAATGGGAGAATTCAATGAAAATAAATGTAGATGTCGGGCCATCAGAAATAGCGCCCTCAACGGCCATGGCAGCCATATTTCAAAATGGCCGCCATAGATGTCTTTTTTTTTTCAAAATATTTGTTAACTTCAGAAGGGAAAGCCAGTAAGACTTTGCAAACAAGTAGGAAATTACATTTAAAATGAATTTAAATATTTTGCCATTGTTAATGGCGCCCTCAACGTCCATGACAGGCATTTTTCAAAATGGCTGTCTTATGTGCCACTTTTTCGATGGTTTTGCAGATTTCAAAGGGGCAAAGTTAATAAGATTTTGCTGATGAATGTTAATTACATTCAAAATAAATCTAGATATTGGGCCATCGGAAATTGCGCCCTCAACGGCCATGGTAGCCATTCCTTCAAAATGGCCGCCATAAATGCCTTTTTATGTTAAAGAATGCAAATTTCAGAAGGGTAAGCCATTTTTTTTTTGTCTTTTTTTTTGCAAACAAGCGGGAGATTGCATCCAATTTAAATCCAGATATTAGGCAATTGAAAAATTGCGCTCTCAGACCCCGTTTACAGTGACGTGCCGGCCCACTTTAGGATCCTCGGACTCGCATTTTCTTGCGTTTACATTGCCTTGTTGAGCAGCGGCCTCGGAGAGAAATCCCCTCCCGCGTCTTTACTTTTCGTCGTTTGTAGAGCGCTAATGGACTGGGACTATTATAAACGAAAGAGTTACTGTATTCTGTTAACAGACAAAATTACTCCAACGTTTGATAACAGAATTTCAATCGGAAAAATAAGGGTAAACAAATTAGATGTACATAATTAATATAGAGATCTATACCTGTCAAGAAGGATATAATTTAAAAAAATATATATATTTAGACAGCAGCCGGTTTTCTATACGCAGGTCAACGGTCCCAGCTGCACAAAATGACACAACGGCAGTGAACGCAAAATGAAACCAAAGATCGTACTTTATAGTGCACGATCTTTGATGAAACCAAACCGGTGCGAGGCGTCAGCGTGATTTCTACTGCTAGCTGAGAGGGCAGGTCCCGCAATAGGGTCCGCTTGCGTTTATACCAACAAAAGGCCGGCCCGAGACCGGCCCGAGCAGCCATTTTTTTTTTTTTTTGAATTGGCACCATAAGTACCACTTTTACATTAAAAAAAGAAGATAATTTCAAAAGGAAAAGTCAATGAATTGTTTTTTGGTTATAAATGGAAGACATTTAAAATAAATCTCTGTATTGGGCCATCGGAAACTGCGCCCTCAACGGTCATGACAGTCATTTTTTTTTTCAAAATGGCCGCCATTAATGCTATATTTTTTGAAAAGATTTACTAAAATCAGAAGGAAAAGCCAACGAGATTTTGCAAACAGGTGGGAAATTACAAGTAAACTTATTGGGACATTGCAAATTTCCCCCTCAATGGCCATTCCATCCATTTTTCAAAATGGCCACCATGAATGTCTTCTTTCGTAAAATGTTGCAAACGTCAATCAGAGTTTCCACAAAGGTAGAAAATAACATTCAAATTGAATTTTAGAATAAGCCATCCAAAAGTGCACCCTTAACAGCCATAACAGCCAAGTTTCAAAACAGCTGCCATGGATGCCCCCCCTTTTTTTTTTGGCAAAAATTTGCTGATGTCAGAAGGAAAAGTCAATAAGACCTTGCAAACAAGTCGAAAATTATGCTCAAAAATATATTTAAGTACATGGTCTTCTTAGAAGGCGCCCTCAAGGGCCATGCTGACCGCCATGGATGTCTGCTTCTTTTTTTTTTTTTTGAAAGATTTGCTAATTTCAGAGAGATAATCAATGAAATTTGTACAAATGCTGAAAACCATATTCAAAAGAAAATGATGTGTGAGGTCATTACAAATGGCACCATAACAACCATGGCAGCCATTTTCCAAATGGCCACTATAAATGCTATTTATTTCTTGAAAATGTGATAATGCCAGAATAAGACAAAACAATGTCTTCTGCAAATTGACAAAAGACATTCAAATAAATTAAAGTTTGAATTTGAATTTGAGTCTGAAATGAAAATATTGAGCCACAAACATCTTCCCCAACGGCTACGGCAGCTCTTTGTCAAAATGGCTTCCACATACTCCTTGCTTTTTCCAGTAGAAAGCAATAGCATACTGCTAAACAGCCATTATTCCTAATGCAATCTGGTGTTCAAAGAAATTTATATTAAAAGAAAAAAGGTTTCATTGATGGGTTAGTTCTAAATTCATTTTTTTTTTCAGTTTAATTCTAATTCCAGTATTTCGCGTGTGACGGCTAACAGTATGAATATCAAAGGTGTGTGTTTTTATGGAAGTACAGCAAGTAAATTAACTTATTTCGTATAATGAAAGGCTATTTTTTTTTCGTATCTGTCTTAAGAATATTTAGAGAGTTACATTTTGGAATAGATGCACGTCATATTTCAAATTCTTTAATGTCTCTGTGAGTATTCTACCGTCTTCTCCTTCTGAAGTTAAGCAAGTTTTCAAGACAAAAAAAAAGAAGAGTGTATTGTAGCTAATTCGACAAATAGCTGAAATAACCATTGAGAACACAGCTTATGATGGCTCAATGTCTAAACTTCTTTGTATGTAATTGTCAACTTGCACCAAAAAAAATCTTCTTTCGGCATTAGGACATCTTCATGAAAGAAAAAATGGCATCTATGACAGCCATTTTGGAAAATTACCGTTATTCGCTTTTTTTTTCTTGAAAATTTGCGAAGGGACAATTTTTAGAGTTATCGCAATCTACAGTGTAGATTTATTGTTTGATTGAATTGTTTCAATGTATGTACACATTAAATTTTGTTGACTTTTCTTTCTGAAATTACCATTTTTTTAAACAAAATGATTATGACAATGACAGCCATTTTGAAATATGGCTACCATGGCATTTTTCATTTCATTTCATTTCACACATGCATGTTCACATGCATGTTTTTTTTATTTTCATTTCCAATCAAACACAGGTAATACACTTTGACATGATTACATATATTGGAACATAATAATACATATTGGTTCTTAAAAGAACTTCATGGAAATGGAAATTGAGGGGCTGCTAAAAAGCGAACTTGTAGATTGCAGTCCCTTCACTTACGTTACATTACTACAATAAATTAATTATATATGACTTTATAACACAATACAACGATACATGTACCGTACAAGCTAATCATTGAAAGTATACAGTTTTCATTCAATCAAATCGGATGGTTACACGAAGTACAGTGTATACGCTTCACATGTATACACATACACATAGACATAGACATACACATACTGTACACATACACATGCACACACACATACACATACACATACACACAAGCACACGCACGTCGTACCCACATACACATATGCACACAGACGCACGTACACACACATGTATGCATCCACATACATTGTGCACACACAGAAGAGAGTAGGGAAAGAGAGGGCGGGAGGGGGAGAGGGGGAGTAGAGAGAGCGAAGGGCAGGTCAACATTCTCGATACAGGGTGAAGAAAAAAGAACAACAATTCCAAACAGTCAAACTAATCATGGGGTACATATGAGCTAATCAAATATTTCTTTAACTTACTAGAGAATGATTTCAAACTAATGGAATCTTTTATATTTTTCTCAAGGGAATTCCAAAATTTTGGGCCACTGTAGATAAACGTGGATTTTGTAAATAGAGTTCGGGTAAGGGGCAAATGATATTCATCTGTTTGACGAGTGGGGAATTTATGAATATTTTATTCTTATTAAACATATTTTCAAAAACTGAAGGAAGTGACTTATTATACAAACTGTACATAAATTGATCAAGGTAATAATAATACAAATCCCTTACTTTTAAAACCTTATTCTCCACAAATAATCCGTCAGTATGGGGATATTTGGAGGTATTACATATTACTCGAAGTCCTTCTTTTTTTGTAACAAAAATAATCTATCCAAATAAGTTGAATGTGTATTTCCCCGTATTATAATTCCATACGTTAAATAAGGTAAAATTAACGTTGAATATAACATTAGCAACTTTTTAACAGAAAAACAAAACTTTCCTTTATTAATTACACCTATGTTACTGGAAATAGTGCGGCATATACAATCTATATGCTGTTTCCAAGAGAACTTACTGTCTACAGTTACACCAAGAAATCTGACAGAATAAACCTGTTTTATCACTTCATTTTCAAAAATTATATCATGTGGCAATTTATCACGGGTATTACTAAACAAAATCACATTTGTTTTCTGCAAATTAAGCGATAATCTATTTCCTCTTAGCCATTCCATTATCTTGTTCAATTCTATATTCATGACATCAACTAATGTATGAGGATTTGAATGAGAAAAGAAAAGATTAGAATCATCTGCAAATAATAATAAGATTTTGGAAAATCATTGATGTAGATAATAAAAAGTAACGGCCCTAGTATACTTCCTTGTGGAACTCCACAATCAACTGAGCGCAAAGAAGATTTTTCATTGTTTATACAAACAAATTGTTTTCTGTCTTTCAAATAGCTTCTGAACCACTCCAAGGCCTTCCCACGTATACCATAATGATTAAGTTTATAAAGAAGAATGTCGTGGTTAATCGTGTCGAAGTCCTTGGAGAGGTCCAGGAAGATTCCTGCAGTATGTTGAAACTTATCAATTGCTCGAGATACTTTTTCAGTGAAAGATAATATTGCATGTGCTGTGCTATGTTTGTTGCGAAATCCAAATTGATATTTTGACAAAATGCCATTTCTGTTTAAACAAATCTATAAATCGAGAATATATTATCTTTTCTAATATTTTAGATATATTAGGCAAAAGAGAAATAGGTCTGTAATTATTCAATTCTTCCCTATTACCCTTTTTAAAAATTGGAACTATTGTTGATATTTTCATAACATCTGGTACCTGCCCTTGTGATATTGATAGATTAAAGGCAGTATTGAGGGCAGTATTATAATAATCTTGTACAAATATGTATTTCAAACACAATTTTCACATTGTATGCAAATTCTTATTGACTTTGCCTTTTGTGAAATCAGGAAATAAAAAAATAATGGAATCCATGGTGGCCATCTTGAAAAATGCCTGCAATGGTCATTGAGGGCGCTATTTACAATAATGTAATACTAAGTAAATGAGTTCAGTTGAGTTGAGTTTATCAACAACATACATGTGAATATGATAACATGACAACATGAAATTCCACAGTGTAAGATACGATAACATGCCATTTTTATGAGAATACATTGATTTTGTACAAGGTTCTTACAACTTTGCAAGCATGTATTTTACATACTTATATCTACCTTACATAAGACAGAGGTTCTGAAAAAAATAATAGAAAAACAGAAGATAATGTTGTTAAAGGGGGAACCAAAAGTCGAAAATGGTTCTCCATTATAGCTATATGCATATTTAAGCTGCTTATTGCAAAGTCTACTCTTTTAACTGCAATTGGTTGTCTTGGTCCTTTAAAGGTAGGGGATACCTTTTACAGACCTCCAAAAATGCAGCAAAACATTAAAGGGTGTGTACAGTTCTGGTTGAGGTGAGGATTTAGCTTTTAACATTTTGCGAGATATTCAGAAACCACTCTATGATATGTCAAAGAGCATGCAATTCTAAGGGGTATCAAAAGTTTATTTGATGAAAATCGGTTTTGAAATGGCTGAGATATCCAAAAACAAGGTGAAACAAAGAAATCCTAATAAAAGCGTGGCCTGTCGCCTTTTATTGTTATCACTTTTTTGGATATCTCAGCCAACTGAAAACCAATTTTCATCGAATGAACATTGAATCCTTCTTAAAATTGTATGCTCTGTCATATTTCATATGAGGTTTCTCATTATCTCACTAAGGAATGTTCAAAACCTGAATCCCCACCTCAACCAGTACTGTACAGTCCCTTTAAATATGAACCTCAGGGGACTTGCTTAGGCCACTGCTTTGAAATTTGGAAGTCAACAGTTATCTAAAATTTGAATAATGCACAAAACTCAACTACTCAGTAGTTCTGTGTGCCAGCCACACTTAAGGCTTTTTGTTGCATTCTGCTGTATTTGTGATCTATAAACACAAATCTAAAAGTACAAGAGCTGATGTAATAACAGAGTGTGTGGTAAGAATGTATATAGAAATGTTTGTAAGTGTTGATGAACTTTCTTCACAAAATATACATGATGGACACACATGCAGTACATGGGTCTGCAAAGGTAGCCTAGTAATGTACTGGAATTTACGGTGAGCCCCGAAAACAATTCATTTCAAAATCTAACCGTCAAAAAAATGTACTAAAAAAAAAAGTACCTTCCACTTTCAATACTTTATGGGAGTTTCTAAAATGATATTCTCTTCAACATACCACTGTATTTACACAACTCTTCATTTAAGGCATGCAAATGGGATTCCCTACCTTTAACAATTATTTGTTTTCTTCAAGTTACTAGTTAATTTATTCACAATACACCATTTCTGTACCTCATTCAATTTTCCATTTACATCATTTATATCAATTTCTTTTGTACCTTTGGGAAATGTATGAAAAAAAACTGAATCGTCAGCGAATAGTCTGAACTTAAAATAGTTACATGAGCTAGGTAAGTCATTGATGTATAATAGAAACAGTGTGGGTCCTAGCACTGATCCTTGTGGTACTCCACATGTGATGGTTTTACTACTGGATATTTCATTCTTGTAGCACAATACCTGCGATCGGTTTGAGAGGTAATTTTGGAACCACTGCAACACAATGTCTCATATACCATAATATTCTAATTTCGCTGAAAGGATGCGATGATTGATTGTGTCAAACGCCTTTTTGAAATCTATAAATATACCAAGTGTTATTTCACCTTTATAATTTGAATGTATTAATGTATAAACCAAATTGATTAATGATATTATTGTACTGTATTTCTTACGAAATCAATACTGGTGTGTGTAAAATTCTATAAACTCTATAATTTCTATAAATTATTCCTATCACAGTTTTATCAAAACAATTCTGATTTATCCTCAACCAAAGACTTTCCGTGTGTTTAACATAATAATTGAGTGTAACATAGTTAAGCATCTTATGAATATAAGTTCCTACTCCTCCACCCCTCTCCTTTAACTGGCGGCAATTGACCTCTAAAACACAATCCTGTAGTGGTAATGTGTTAACATTAAATGTACTAACGTTCCAAAGTTCAGAAAGTGCAATAATATCAAACTTTAATTTAAGGCTGTGAATGATTGCAGTCCACTTATATTTCTTTTTAAAGACCTAACATTGACTTAAGTGATACCAAGAGAGTTTACATTTATTTTATTTATTTCTTATCAAAATCACTGGGACATAATTTGTATTCATGAACTTCCAAAATATTGACCTCATTTTCTATCATTTCTTAGTGGGTTGGAGTTTATCTTAAATTGGGATTAACAAGGTCACAGGCTATACTATAAAGTGAAGTTTGAAATCACCATAGGCGCAAGTTTTATTTCAAACGACATTTTTAATTGAGTGCAAGTACGAAAAATGGCATTTATGGCGGCCATTTTGAAAAAAAAAAATGGCTGCTATGGCCGTTGAGGGCGCTATTCACGATGACCCAATATCTGATATACATTTTGAATATCATTTCCCACTCGTTTGCAAAATCGTACTGATTTTCCTTTCTGAATTTTTTTTTATTTTTTGCGAAAATGGCATTTAATGGCGGCCATTTTGAAAAATAGCTGCCATGGTCGTTGAAGGCACAATTTTCTGTTGCCCAATATTTAAATTTATTTTGAATGTTACTGCCCACACGTTTGCTAAATCTTATTGATTTTCCCTGCTGAAATTTGTACATTTTTACGAAAAATGGCATTTATGGCGGCCATTTTGAAAAATGGTTGCCATGGCCGCTGAGGCGCTATTTACGATGACCCAATATCTGAATTTATTTCAAATGTCATAGTCAACATGTGAGCGAAATTCGGTGCTTTCATCGTAAAATGCACAATTCCTCTAATTTTTCAAGCTATGCCGCTCAACTATCTGAAGAAAAAACACTGATGAATATGCAACAGTTCCGAAGAAACAAGACCAGGTTTACACCTCTGCAAAGGAGAAAGCACCGCTTCTCAGCCAAAACCTTTGGCGAGGAGTGTCGTCTTAAGGCCGTGTCACACCTTTCCGGGGAAGCTACGCCGGCTTGTTTCGAGTAGGATTTTTCCAGCACGTAGGAGAATTTTCTGCGGGCGGACAAGAATGCCTGCGAGTTTCGCACGTGTGTCTTACTTGCTAGACGCGTGCTATTTGCCTTCTACTTGCGTGCATTCCGTGTGATCTGCGTGAGAGCTTTGAAACCGATACATTCTCTGTTACGAGTGATTTACGGGCACTTAGAATTACCTGCGTTGGAGTTGCCTGCGAGGTGCTGCCGGTATCGATTCTCCTATTGGTGTTTTCAATTTCAATTTCAATTCAATTCCAATTCAAAGTTTTGCGTGTACCTCTGCGGGCAAACCCCCGCCAGTCACTTAGAACAAGTTTTGAGCATTCCTATCGCCCCCCCCCCCCCCCTTGGATTTTCCGGCACGACGGAGAATTTCCTGCGGGCGGACAAAAATTTCGCACTTGTGTTTTACCTACTAGACGCGTGCTATTTAGCTCCCACTTGCGTGTATTCCGTGTGACCTGCGTGAGAGCTTTGAAACCGATCCAACTTCTGTCATGAGCTTTTTACGGGTACTACGAAGTACATGTGTTGGAGTTGCCTGCGAGGTGCTGCCGGTAAAAGCCGTGTCACACCAGCCTTGCGTGCGACTTCCGAAGAACATTTTTGCTATCCGGAGGTCCCCGCAGGTGACCCGCACATGACAGTACCTAGCATGTATCTCAAAAGTAGTTACCCGGAGGTGCGCACGCTGGCTCTATTTACCCGCTGCCAAAAAAGGCCCTGTCACACCAGCTAAGCGGGCTTATTGCGTATGGGGATTTTTTCAGCACGCAGAATAATTTCTGCGGCCGGACAAGGTTGAGGGCGAGTTTGGCGTGGGTATTACATGATAAACGCGTGATACCTAAGTCCTTCTTGCGTGTATTCCGTTGAACTGCATGTTAGGCGCATGGGTGTCACGTGATAGCTTCGTGATAGCTTCTTTTATGTCAGTTACGGGCGACATACGGGCTCTGCGAAGTACCTGCGTACTAGTCGCCTGCGAGGTGAGTGCTAGCCTGAACAATAGGCTGGTTCGAGTGGATGGGCAAACAATCATTATTGTCAACTAGCTTTCAAGAAGTGAAGATGCCCCGTAGACGGAAAGTGCACAAGGGCAGAGAACGTCCAGTGGATGGACAGCCACAAAGCCCGGAAGATTCACAGCAAATGCATCAAATTGCTGCTGAAGTCCATTCGGCGGATGAAGTCCTGTCCGAAAGGGACCAGGTAGTCCTCGACGCCACAGAGGACAGAGGACAAAGAAGAGAATGAGCCCACAAATGGCACGCACTCTCTCCACATAGGCATAGATCAGCGGGCAACTTACCTACTTCAAGTGGGTCAAATGCCTGTGAATTGCGGCGGCTACGGCCCTCCTACGGGTGTTCTGCGTGGAACTCTTCGGGCTATCCTCGCGACTCATCCGGAAATAGTTTTAGTCATGCTCAAAGCTTTGCTGCGGGAAAATTGGACTAGCGTGCGCACCTTCGGGCAACTAAGGACGAGATAAGTGCTAGGTACTGTCAAGTTCGCGTCAACTGCGGAGAGCTCCGGGTAGGAAATTTGTTTCCCCGCAAGTCAAGCCGCAAAACTTCCCCAGATACGGTATGACAAGGCCTTGAGCATGCTCAAAACTTGTTCCGGAAGAGTCACAGGAGTTGCCCGTAGAGGTACGCGCAGAACACAAGTAGGAAACCCTTACCGGTAGCAGCTCACAGGCAACTCCAAAGCAGGTACTTCGCAATCCCCGTAAGTCGCTCGTAACAGAAAATGGATCGGTTTCAAAGCTCTCATGCGAGTCACACGGAACGCACGCAAGTAGAAGCTAAGTAGCACGCGTCTAGTAAGTAAGAAACAAGTGCGAACATTGCAAACATTCTTGTCCGCCCACGGAAAATCTTCTACGTGCTTTAAACTACCTCCTTGCCACAAACCCGCGTAGCTTGCCCGGACAGGTGTGACACCGCCTTTAGGGTCTCCTTAAGGTGTTCTGCGTGTAGCCTACCTCTGCAGGCAAACCCCCGTGAGTCACTAAGAGCAAGTTTTGAGCATGCCCATCAACCCCCCCCCCCCCGTTTGCTACATCGGTACCAGTTATAGATAGATTGATACAGCTTTGTTTTGTGTAGCCAATTACCCATAACTAAAGCAATCAATTGAGTATCTGAATATAAGAACTACCAAAGTCCATGGAAGGCCATTTCGAGTAAACGTTAAAAAAACTTCATATCTGTTTATTTATCCAATAATATTCGATTTAACTCTCATGGGAAAGCCACATTATGTATACAAATGAGTACATAATAGTATTATGACAATTAACATTTACATTAATTGTGGATAGGCCATTTTATGTGATGGACTTGGGTCATTCTTTGATTCATATGGTCTTGGGTTGTTCTTTGAATCATATACAGGATAGGCTGCTATAATATTATGAGATGAGAGAAGCGATGACGGAGGGACCTATAATATGAATGTAAAAATGATCCAAGTCCTGGATTTGGGTCATTCTTACATTCATATAAGATTTCACACATCAATGTCAGGCACTTCCGGGGGGTAATTGAAGGGGTCGGTGCATTATAGTGTTAACCCACACTTTGGTGAAAAATGAGTTACATGCATTTACACCATCCTGAATCACTGCTCTATAATCCCTAAAAATGTCATCTTGAAATTTAAGCAATAAATGGGTTTTTAATGCAGGCATCTTTTTGCCCCGAAAATTAATCACATCTTATAGGCAGGAATATAATGCTAAGCCACACTTTTCAAGATGGCGACCTCCATGGTAGCAGACAGAAGGGTGTCATAAAAATATCTAAGTCTGAACAGTGAGGAAACTTTTTCATCTACAAAAACAAGTGATTCTGATTCATAACATAACTTGTACTCTTCTGCCAGTTATGAAAATGGAGATGAGATAAACATTAATGAAATTTTAAGCATTTAATGAGTATTTTTTGTTAATTTTTGTACCGTTGGGGTTAGCACTATTTTCATGCTAATTCTACTGATCATGACATTTTTTGCCAGTTTTTTGTTTTTGTTGAACTTATCAGGAAAATACCACAATCACTGGTTTTAGGAGTATTTTAGCATTGTGCATTATGACCTATAAGAAAATTAATCAACATTCATGGTCTGTCCCAGCACCTTAAAGTTTCATTTATTCATGCTGACATTTCGCTTCAAAAGGAAAGCTTCCTCAAAATTAATCAGTCGTTAAATAACTGATGAAATATATTAAAAATATAAATCTTTATTTGTTATGTGTGTTTTTTCATCGAAATGACTTATTGTAATAAGTGTATTGTCTCTAAATTTATGATTTTTTCCCGATGCAAGTGTGATCTGAAAACGTGTGATCTGAAAACGTTCATATGGGTACAAAAAAAAAAAAAAATGTACGGATAGCTGGATGTTTGGACATGTGCCTTATCTGTTTGTAATTCTTACAGAGTTAGATCACTAGTGAAACAACATTTGAAATTGTCATTGATTAATTTGTAACTTCTTTTGAATAAAATGCAATTTTGCTATGCTTTCACAGCCATATTTAGGGGGATTAGCCATAGACAGTAGAAAATAGATGAAAACAAAATGCATTCTTAATATCGATTAATTTACCTCAAATTTTCAAAAAAAAAAAAAAATCCAGCCGCTGTCAATACAGTTGTGCTTCCCTGTAATTTCTTACATAACCGAGACACGATACTTACATGTTTAACATCCTTTGAAAGGATGTTACATTTATGATATAACTGCAAACATTATTTTTCAAATCTAACGCTGACGTATAAAATTCATAGTTCCATGTTGTTGATACCTCTATACGGTTTCTCAATTTAAATCAATAATAGGTGAAAGCAATCAAAGCGGACTTTAAAGCATCAATGCTGATAGTATAGTGTTTTTTTTTTACGTAATTTAATTTTGTTAGTCAATAGCTCCCTTTTTTCCACTACTGAATTTACCCTTTAAACTCGGTATTTATCATGCATTTTTATGAAGAAGTCTCCATGTTGGAAAGAAAATGTATTTGCTGTATCCTGTTACAAATTTCAGAGTTTTTTTTTTTTTCACAGGGTTGTTTTCAAGATTAATTTACAAAAAAGAAAGTTTCCTTCAAATTAATTTGGAGATTTGTGATCGATAAAACTATTGAAAGCATATAGATTTTTCACTTTTTCGTGTATGTTTTTGTCACCGTAACAGCTTTGACATGAGAACATTTTTTTCTTGTTCCTAGTGAAATGATCTTCATGATCCAAATGTCTGAAAACGTGCATATGGGGTAATGATGTATGTGCATAAACACACCAACTTGGTATAATGCGTAGACTATTTTGGTCTTATTCGGCACATTGTATTTCAGCATGTATGGTCTGTGCGAATATACGAAATCTAGAAGTGTTCAGACTTCCAAAGAGATTTTTCCCAATTTTTAAAAATGTTCTTTTCATGGATTTTGGGCCATTAAGAGTTAGTCATTCATTTTGTATTAAGAACTTTCCTGCATAATTTCAAACAGCCTGCATTTACCAACGAACATGGAGGAGGAGGATTCATTGAGGCATGTACAGTCATAATTCTCATGCAACACTATTTTTTGGTAAATTCGTTGTCATACAAAGAAGGATTTTAGAGTACATTGGTGATTTTGATACCCTAAACAAGAAAACCAATCTAGCTAAACAAGGTCTTAATGTCTACTTTATGGTATTTTATTCCCTTTAACAAAAGACATGATAATCTCTGGAATAATGTTGATATGTATCATTTTACTTTATTTTCTCTGATCTATACTCTAAAAATGCGTTATATGCATAATGCTGAAGAAGGGACTCTTTCCCTCTTTTAAGTACATGGAAGATGTAAAATCCTCAATGAGATATAACCCCTCCCCCCAACCAAATCATATTATTATTTTGTATGAAACTGAATGCTTTGTCTTTTAAAACTTGAATTGTTGAAATTGTTTAATATCCACATTCAAGATGTCTTTATGCGTATATGATTATGTGCGCGTGTGTGCGTCTGAAATATATGCAAAGTTTGTCTTAATAATTCACACAGATTATACAATACAGACAGTTAAAAACAATTATATCTTATTTTAATTTCACGTCACAAAGGAGGGAAACTCAAATATTACATTAATTTTCCATTATTAGCGAAGAGATATTGATATTTTGTGAGTTTTCAAAAAATAAAGAGTATTTGTATACACGACGGATTTGGCTGCAATAAAGTGCTAAGCCACAAATTCAAAATGTGACTTGAAAAATCCTCTTGAATCCACCAAAATATCAGTGTAGTAAATTTCCCCAAGACACTATTCAATCTTGAGTATGTAAAGGTTCATATACGAAAAAATTGGCCTTCTCGAGTCACTGACCTGATTTATGGATTTTTTCAAACTTTCAAAAGCGATTATCTCAAAATGAACATTGTGTGGGTTAGCACTATAATGCACCGACCCCTTCAATTATTAGATATCATTTTTGTACAGACCTAAATAAGAATAGTTCCTCCGCTTGATACAAAGAGAAGAACAACTTGCAATAGTCTCTAAACACCGAGTAATACTCTCGAAGAACCCAAATCCAGAACAAAGGAGGAGTTTCTTTTACACACCGCACTCAGTGCACATTCTTGAACATGTTACAAAAAGACACGATCAAAACTGAGGGTCTACCCCTTTCAGTAACTCTCTTGGCTCGGACCAGGAGTGGACCAGGAGCGGACCAAGTCGAAAATTTTGAGTTTATGAATGGGTGGGGGCCAAAGTGGCCCACGCCAGGTGCGGACTATTTAAGCGCTGCTGCAGCTAGTACCAGGTGCGGACCAGGCGCGGGCCTTCCGCTGATCGAAGAGTTTATGAACGATAGCAGCGCCAGGCGCGCGCCAAATTTCCTTTCACGGTCAAAGGTCACAGCTTCCGCTCCTCAGCTCATAAGCGCGTGGCACGCACATTAATTATCGAGCAAAAATACACTTCCGCTCTGTCCATGACGAGTTCAGTTACCATGGCAGTTATCCCTTACGTTACCGAGTTTATGAACGGGTCATCGTAAAAGTAGCGCGGCTTTGCTACAGTTACTAAAAGCCATTTTTACTCCTTGGCGCGGGCTAATTTAGCTCGGATCAGGAGCGGGCCAAAAAATGCATAAGTTACTGAAAGCAGGATTATAATACCTCTTTTACACCCCTCTTGGCTCTGACCAGGAATGGACCAGGAGCGGACCAAGTCGAAAATTTTGAGTTTATGAATGGGTGGGGGCCAAAGTGGCCCTCGCCAGGTGCTGACTATTTTGGCGCTGCTGTATCTAGCACCAGGTGCGGACCAGGCGCGGGCCTGGCGCTGATAGAAGAGTTTATGAACGATAGCAGCGCCAGGCGCGGGCCAAAATTCTTTTCACGGTCAAAGGTCTCAGCTTCCGCTGCTCAGCTCATAAGCACGCGATACGCACATTGAATATCGCGTGAAAATGCACTTCCGCTCTGTCTATGACGTGTTCAGTTACCATGACAGTTATCCCTTGCGCTACCGATTTTATGAATGGGTCATTGTAAAAGTAGCGTGGCTCTGCTATAGTTACTGAACGCATTTTGTACTGCTTTACAAGGGCTAATTTAGCTCGGACCAAGAGCGGGGAAAAAACAACATGACTTACTGAAAGCCGTATGTTGCGACACGGATTGTCGCCCCTACACGGACTGTCGCCTCCTACTCGGGGCGACAATCCTTGACGGGCGTTGGCAGCACGGATTGTCGTCCCCGTCACGGATTGTCGCCTGGCTGGCGGCATGGATTGTCGCCCGCCCTCGAAGCACATTTTTGCTGGGTAATATCGTTCTGGACATAATCATTAAAATATTAACACATAACTTACATGGCTACATCCATGCAAACATGCCATGTAAAAAGTCATGGTGAGGTTTCAAGGGAGTGTGTATGTGCGCGTGCACATGATAATTTCGTGTCCATTTGTGGTTTGTGTGTGTGTGTGTGTGTGTGTGTGTGATAGAAGAATGTGTTTATAATGTCAGTTTTTTGCGTATGTGTTTTTTAGCTGTGAGTGGGGAGGGATACCTAGTAAGCAGCTGTTGCTGGCATAAACGTTGATATTGATTTTATCAGCAGCTTTGAATTTGATGAGTTTGTTTGGCAGATTTCTATATGAATTTGGAGTGGAGCTTGCGTGCCGGCGGATGCTGCTTTTCTGCATACGGTCCATTATGTCTTATTTATCAACATGGGGAAATCGTTTCATCAGGAAGGAATGTGGTATCGGTTCGGGTGTGCGTCGGTATGTGGGAAGGGGGTTACATTTCGTTATTGCAAAAGTTTGTTATTCTGAAAGCTCATTCGTCCGAAGGCTCATTCGTCCGAAGGCTCATTATTCCCAAGGTTCGTTATTCCGAATTTCATTTTTGGATCAACGAACCTCTAGGTATAGGGAATTGTGTGTTTCGGATAAATAAATAAGCCTCGGAAAAAACGAAACTTCGGAATAACGAACCTTCGTGTGTATGTGTGTGTGTGTGTGTGTGTGTGTGTATTCTGGTTGGTGAATGTGGGTGTGGGATGATTTAGGTTTTGTTTAATCAGGGTTTGGTGGGTTGGGGATTGAATTTGAAGAAGGATAGTTATAAATGGTATGACAGATGTTGGTAGGATTTAATATTTAGGATAGATGTAGGCTCTAGATTTGTCGGTTGGGGAGGGGAGGGGGTGGTCGGTTTTTTTTTAGGTGATCCGAGTATCCTTCGGATCACCGTCTGTATCCGTACGGATTCTTTCTTCTTCTTTGTTTCTTTATTTCTCCGCAAAAGTTGTGCAGAGGTTAGTTCAGAACGTCCGCTGCCTATCAATTTCAAAATTATACCATGTATGCATCATGTCCCAAAGACGTCAAATCTAATGTATCATTGTGATCAGTCGACCGTGACGTCACTATGACGTCATTATATGAAAACCCATTCTCAATCATATCTCATTAATGGAATAAAATTTTTCAATGAAATTTACGTCACATATATTTCAAATTATGCGCATTCTACTCATGTTCTCAAAATTCATATTTTCTCTTAAAACGTGCGCGTACGCGCGCGTTGAAATATTTGTATGCTCCAATCGAGCTCAAAATTGTTTTGCACACGTTTCAGACCATTTGGAGCATTTTTTGAAAAATTGAAAAAATCGGACGGACGCGTACGCGCGCGCACATATACGCACGCACAGCTCATGTGCAATTGAAATTTCCAGTTTTTTTCACTTTGATCGGATGTCTGAAATGTTAAGTAATATTTATACCAAGTTTCAAATCAATGCGACTCAATATGACGTCATACGGGCCCGTCAAAGTTGAAATTCCGCGCGCGCGTCAATGGCGATATACAGTGCAACTATGCCAAAAAAACTGCTAATTTTAAATTCGATTTTACTCGTCAGGATGGACGGTGACCCCCAAATTTTCTTTACATATTTTAGAACCTGATGAGTTGTACATGTCATTTCATGGGGTGGCAATGCTGACAAAATTAAAAGATAGCAAATTTCTTGATAAAGTAAAAAAAGTAAATTTTCAAAATGACGTCATCAAATTTCAAGTTCATTCGAGCGTATCTCACTAGTCCTTTTTAAATTTTCACCCAGATTTCAGTATGTTGTAGCTTATTTGATGTTCTTTCAAACATAAATTTACAAAATTTTGATTGGATAACGGTATCACCTCGTAAAAATGGATTGAAAGTAACCTTGTCAAATTTGACCAGTTTACGTGCTATCTCTATGGGAGTGCAGTTTTTCTGGAAATGAAAATTGACAGGACTATCTTTATCGAGCACTAGCTCACTTACCCTTCGGTAAATTCCCAGATTTTGATATGTTGTAGCTGAGACTTTACGCTACCGTAAGTGTGCGCTTCGTTTTTTCATACGATGTCGGGATCACGTCAAAAAATTTTGGTTGAAATTCAGGCTTATCTTCGATGTATTGAGATATTTCTTTCTTTCTGCAACTTTCTTTGCAATAACTCAAGAAAAACACGCCCGATCACTTCTATATTTCGCACATGTTTAGTTCATGTCACGTACATTATTTCATACAATAACAACTAGTTGATCGGACACCATCTTGGGTATGTAAATTAGGGTCAAAGGTCATAAGTGTTTCATCCTATGTCTTAGTGAATACATGTCTTATCTTTCCCATATTTTGCAAACGCAATGACCATGTTACAAGGATCATTTCACAAAATAACCACTTTTTACTCAGATGCCATCTTGTCTGTGCAAATTGAGGTCAAAGGTCATATGTACTTCTTTTTGTATCTTCGTTATGACGTGTTATCTCTATGGGAGGGAATTTTTTTAAATGTGAAAATTGACATGATTGTCTTTATCGAGCACTAGCTCACTTACCCTTCGATGAATTTCTCCCAGATTTTAATATGTTGTAGCTGAGACTTTCCGCTATCGTTAAATTTCATTTTTTTTTTTTCATACGATGTCGGGATCACGATGAAAAACTTGGTTGAAATTAAAGCTTATCTTCTATGTATTGAGATATTTCTTTCTTTCTGCAACTTTCTTTGCAATAACTCAAGAAAAACACGCCCTATCACCCCCATATTCTGCACATGTTTAGCTCATGTCACGTACATTATTTCATAAAATAACAACTACTTGATCGGACAACATCTTGGGTATGTAAATTAGGGTCAAAGGTCATAAATGTTTCATCTTGTATCTTGGCGAATACCTGTCCTATCTTTCCCATATTTTGCACACGTATAGACGATGTCGCAGGAATCATTTCACAAAATAACCACTTTTTCCTCAGATGCCATCTTGGGAGTGTAAAGGTGGGTCAAAGGTCATGTATTTGTTGTTGTATCTTCGTTATCTAGTGTATACGGAATTTGGTACCAAAGATGGCAGATATGACTCCCTTTTCTAAACGAGAATTCAAACATCACACGGCCAACGTTTTTAACAACAGACGAAACCTGTATGGTCATGCTTATTGCGATCAGGACTCGAATCATTGATGAAAAAAAAAAATCGGATCACCTTAATTTGTCAGTTATGACAAATTACAATCTCTAGTTTATGACTGATTTCATTCTAGATTTGTGTAATGTATTTGTGTTTTTTATGTATATGCCCTTGTAAGTAAGAAGGTGTTACATGATCCAAACCAATATATTCAAGGAATATAGGTTTGGTAGGGCCCTACATGTCAAAACTTTCTCGTGAAGAAATTATTAGTAGGGTTGGTCTATAATCGAGTTATCTATGTTGAAGTGAGATTATTTGTGGTATAAATTGACAAATAAATTTGTTTGTGTTTCGAATTGCCATTTGTAACTTTTTTTGTTCATGTTACACCCAGAATGGGTCGATTTATGAATGGTTTGAATGAAATCAATAAATATCAAGGAAAAAAAAGTGTTGAGTTGGTTTATTTGCATTATGAGGATTTGTTTGAGTGTTTGTTGGTGTTTGTTTGTATTACGTATATATTAGCGGTGTGCAATGGCAGTTCGTTTGTGCTAAAATCAACTAACGATTGACAAATTTTTTACGACGTGTGGAAATTATTCGCTCATGCATAAAGCATGCCAAATCTATTCTGGGACAAAGAATAGTGGTATGGACGTTCTAGTTTATAAGACTGATGGAAGAAAATGACTGCAGTGAAAAATGAACAAAGACAAATAACATTTGGGGAGGGTACCTCCCTCGTATTTTCTCTCGGTCTCTCTCTCGCCTAGCCCGCCTCACCGTTGATATTGGTTGACACGCCAATACTATTTTTAGATCAACGCTGGTGTGAATTCTTTAAACACGTGCTCATACACTCTGAAGGCGTTTGTATTGCCACAGTAGCACCACTATATTGCACATACGCACGTAAGCATACAGGCACACGTATACACACAGACAAACAAACCACTACCACTATACAACCACCACACATGCACAGTTTCTATATTTTGTATTATTATACTCCAAACATACACACATACACATACACACACACACACACACACACATACGCATAACTTACCAGTCATGCCCATCCCAACAAAGCTTAACACCGGAGGAACCACCCCGGGCCCGGGGCGACAATCCGTGTCGCAATAATTTTTTTTTTTGCCAACACAGATTGTCGCCTTCGAGGTCAAAAACTGGGAACTGCACAAGCGTCACGGATTGTCGCCAGGCGACAATCCGTGACGGGGGCGACAATCCGTGCCGTTAGCGCCCGTCACGGATTGTCGGCCCGAGCAGGAGGCGACAATCCGTGTAGGGGCGACAATCCGTGTCCCAACAGCCGTATATGTCCATTAAGGGTATCATCCATAACCACCATGCAGATATAGCGTATCATTTGTCAAGTCCTACTAATGTTTGTTTTCATTACTAAGGCCATGAGTAGTCATTTGAGATTGTCATCTATAGTCCACAGCATTGCGTGTATGATTTTGATGCTTGGTTTCTTGTGGACTGTTATAAAGAATTGTTCAAAGAGAACGTCGGAGAGTGTACTTACACGTATCGCTGGTGAAGTTAAATTTGAACAGCTTCACCTGGCAATACGCAATACTGCAGTTCTGCGTATAGGGTGTTCGGCAGGATGTCATTGGTGGGGCGGTGGAATTCGCTACACTTGCTCCCGCGCCTGAAGTCAGAATGGTTTGAAGTGTAGGCGATGTTGACGTCATCTTCATACACACAATACAACTGAGGGCGCCAACTGAAAGGAGACAGAGAAAAGAAATCGTTAAAGCCACGTGGGATCCACTATTATCATATATATATTTTTTTTTTCTTTTTTTTGGGGGGGGGGGGCATCGAGCTTCCATTTGACTATTTATGTGTCTGTGTGTGTTTCGCAGAGCAAAGTGGTTTACTGGTTAGCAGAATTTGCGTTTGAGTTTGCTTCATTTGTATTTCAAGGACACCGTAGGGGACATGCGCAGTGAGTGAAAGACTTTATAGTTGTCATTTGTCACATTTCGCAGTTTCCAATTGTGCCATTCAGTGATTTTATTTAGCAGCTGGCCAACGTCAAGACTGATCGCGTCATGGGATGCGAACGCTTACTCGCCCGTTTCTTCAGAAGACTCATTGCAAGTCAAGTTTAGTCCCGCCACAGGAGTAAGTAGCGTGATACTGGAAAATTTGTCGTACAGTCTATGTAGCGCCTAAAGTGGAATCTCAAGTATAAGATTCTACTCAGTGGTGTGCTGTATGGTTTACTTTGCATTTCTGGATTAGAATCAATGGTATGGAGGTAGCAACGTTGAGTGTAGTAGTGAATATAGAAACGCAGGTTGTAGATTTATTGTAAGGTGGTACAATGAGTAGGAATAATTCAGCTTCATTCACTTTGCTCAAAGTGAGATTATGAGTCTCTACTGTACAATCAGAGTGTATACAAATGAGGTTTGATAATGAAGAATAAGTACTGTAGTTGGTTTGACTTCCATTCTGTTTTCATATCCGTATGATTTGTGACTATGAAGCCAAGTCACTGAGAATAGGGTGATAACACATCGTACGAAGTTATACGTTTGTGCAAAAGTACAAGTTAAACAGGATATGCACAATACAGCTACAGTAAGTAGGCCTACAATGTAAGAGTGTTAGATAAAATGCTCAGATTAATCTGCACATGTACACGGTAGATGAGCACGACGGGTGAGTGTATCATACAAAGCTGTTCCTTCAGTAAAGCCCCAGTCACATAATGCTCTGCGTCCGGCGTTACGTCCAAAAAAGTCATTTTTTTTTCCGCGGACCCCCGCGGATCCTTTGCCGTCACCAGAAATTTGTACAAAACATGCGGGCAAAAAATGCGGGCGATACGGACAGATACGACCAAATGCGAATACTTGCGTCCACTTGCGGATATTCTTACGAATTGGCACATAATAGTTCTGAACACTTGCGGAGAGTTGCGGATATTTTCGGATAGTTACAAATTGTTATTAAAGGACAAGTCCACCTTCATATACATCAAGGATTGAGAGAATGCAGCAATATTAGTCGAACACATCAGTGAATGTTTGAGGAAAATTGGACAATCCGTTCAAAAGTTCCGAATATTTTAAGTATCTGCGCAGTCACCGCTGGAAGAGAAGACTACTGCAGTGTATGATGTCACATGCGTATTATACAACTATATAAGGAATATAAAAAGAGAATTTCACAAACTTTACTTTTTGGATAAAGTGCACATTTCTTCAACTTGCTACCGAAATATGTTAAGGGTAATATCATTCCCCCTGCCTTCTGAAAGAGAGAAGTCGAGTGTTCTTTTGTTATGCGAGAAAAATGGAAATATGTTGAATTTTCTTTATTCTTTCTTCATATCGTTGTACTCATGTGACATCACAAGCTATAGTAGTCTTTTCATCCAGCCGTGATTGAGCAGAAACTTCAAAAATTCATAAATTTTTAACGGATTGTCCGATTTTGCTCAAACTCTCACCGATGTGCTCTAATAATATTGCTGCATTCACTCAACCCACATGTCTATGAAGGTGAACTTGTCCTTTAATAATTATGGACAATTTGGTTTTCTCTTACGATTCCTGCTAAGTCAGTGTTTTATGACAGCAAGGTTATCACATTTTGGACTGTCTTACGTTGTACACTGCATGGGGAAAACTGAAATCGAATTACGTACAAGTTGTGAAAAAACCGTAATTCTTTAATTTGCTTTACAATAATAGAAGATATATGAAATTTTTAACTTTTGTGCAACTCAAATATTTATAAACGTCATAAATGTAAAGAATATAATTATGTGACCTTGCATCACAAAACGAACAAAAAGTCACACACACTGATTTTGTGTGAGGACTGAAAATAGGTGAAATGGGTCAACCGAGCTGGTCTTGACTTGGCTACCCTGGGTATAAGGCCTTATCATTATTATATTATTATTATTATTATTATTATTATTATTATTATTATTATTATTATTGTTATTATTATTAATATTATTATTATTATAATTATTATTATTAATAATTTCAGTTTAATCTGATAATCCCCTCAATGTTGTTACTCCGGTGGTTTTCATCCTGTTTTTTATCCCATTCATCGCACAACCAGCACGGCTTGATAAAGATTAAGCGCTTGAAAAGACACTGTACTTCAGAGCCTCTTTTCTCAGTTTACACTTTTTCTGAGTGTGTGCATTCTTTCCACTATATAGGAGAGTCAATTTCATTTGAGTAATACATCATTTTAAAGCTTAAAGTCTGCTCTTTCAGAATATGCTCTCAACTAAAATTTCATGTGTGGCAACTTTTTGTGTGTTTTGTGGTGCAGGGTCATATATGACATCACTATACCAGAAATAAAATACAATATAGATCGAAAAGTTAAACATTAGAGTAAGACAATATTACTCGTAGTAATGGAATAGACAAACTGTGATTACGCTTTCGTTGCTCAGCGATATTCATGACTTACTGGATTATGTTAAGATATTTATGATAAACCAATGCTTATTAAATTTACAGAAAAAAAAGACATCAAAACTTTCAAACACCCCTCTCACACCCAAGTACAATATCAAGTCATCTCTTGAAGTAATGTATTTTCTTTTTGAATCTCTTGTATGCATGTCATTTTGTAATGCGCAGTAGAGTATATTATTATAGTAGCTGCGCAATATAAATGTTCTTTGTTGTTATTATTATTATCATTATTATTATTATTGTTATTATTGTTATTATTATTATTATTATTATTATTACTATTATTATCAAAAAAGAAAATGTAATACACATTCGATGGAGCGTAAAGTGCATGGGTAAGACCATAGAGAAATGCTGAATTCGTCCTCATTTTATATAGTTGCCCCTGTTCCACACCTTCCCCGGCCAGAAAAGTGAATGAAATGCTGTCACCCCATCCCCTACCCAAAATATTGGGGGTTTTTTTCGAAAAATATACATTCGAAGAGTACAAGAAAAAAAAAAAAAAGTTCAGCACCAAGAGTCAACCGATGTCATGAGTATACATGGTATATGGGTGCCACTTAAAATGACCATTGATTGTGGGAGAAATTTCATAATTTGACCATGCAGTTCTGCCTTTCCACCGCTCCGACTGTGTTGTAGGATTCCTTCAGGTAAAGGCGCTGCAGCTTGGCAACAGGAGTAGTGTGCCTTCCCACGAGTCTCTGTGTTCCCATGCGAGTGGAAAACGGAAAACGTCGAAGGACGTAATTGTCCGCAACATCCGTAGCTGTCCGTAAATATCCGTAAGCGGACAAAACTGTTGTGATACGTTAACTTGCGGTTATTTTCGGATACTTACGGTGGACGCAAGCGAACGCAAACGGACGGAAGGTATTTTTTTTTTTGCGGATGGTCTGCGTCCAAGCCACGGGTAGTTACGTTCAGTTACGGATAGTTACGTTTGGTTACGGTTACTTGCGTAAGCTTGCGTCCGTGGCGTCCCTCTGCGAAATTTTGAACATTTCAAAATTTCGCAGGTTCGGCGACGTCATTTTGCGTTTCTTTACGGATTAGTTACGGACAATTACGTCTACATACGTCCCTGCGGATGCCTGCGTCCACGCTGCGTCCCCCTGCGTCCACTCATTCGTATCTATCCGCGGCGGACGTAATCCATCGTAAAGCACTGTGTGACTGGGGCATAAGACGAATAGAATCCGCATCTTTCAGGCATATTACCAAACTCCATGCATTCAGTGGGCATGTTCAATTGATGCTCGCTGTGAATGTAACGGAAACATGACGATTTATTGGTCGCTTTTCAATATGTGATAGAGATATAAATCCAAGTGTAGTGTATGATACGATATAATATGAAGGTAATAAGTGACACCATGACAACTAGAAAAGTTTGAGTCTATATGCATGTCAGGCAAGGCAAAGATTTAATCAAATACAGGCATGTATGAGTATTACATGTGATTCACATGTCGTTCAAATTATTGCAGTGTCTTAGGAACAAGGCGCTAATGTTTGTTTTGTTTATAGCTTTGATCTATTCCCAGATCGAATAAACAAGATTCACAGCTTCACAATCTCAATTCACGGCTGGGCTAAACTCGGGTTCCATTCTTCGACTGTCCAGTGTGGCTGTACAGTATGTCCCCCAAAAAAATTACAACGGGGCCCTCCGCAATGATATCTTTAAAAATAGTGAATCAATCTAAATACAAATTCAGGGTATGAAACTATAACTCATTGCCCACATCTTACAGAAAACCCCATTCGATTTGCTTCAGTGGTCAAAGAGAAATGAGGAATTTCGTAGAGGATGTCGGGAATCTCTTCTGTCCAAGTTCTGTCTATAATTTAACTCTTTATGTGCCACGTTCGCACGTCCGACTCAGTCGACGGCGTGCCAACTTCGCTTAAGCCCTGGTCGCAACTCGCCGTGCGTGCTTTTCGTCCGTACGTTCTTGGCGGAGGCCACGGCATTCACGTTTTTTTCTAAAAACGTGGGGAGGAAGTGACTAGCGCAGGGAGGAAGTACGTCAACGCACGACACTCGCACGGTTGCGCAGGGTGTAAGTACACACAGAGAAATTAGGGTTCTATTAGGGTTCTTATTTGCACCCTACGAGCAAATCTAACTAAGTGGCACCTTATAGGGTTCGGGATGGATGTAGAGGTGCAAATCCGAACCCTAAAGGGAGCCAAGTCTTAAGGGTTCGAATTTGGAACCATTCCATAGTCTTTCCCGAAAGCTGACATGTGGGTGTTGAATGGTGTTTGCTTAAAATGCCACACTATTTTTTGATATTATCGTATATTTTTATTTGAAAATATAACTATACGTTGGTAAAGAGTAACAGTGTCATCAGTAATACTGTACTAAAAAAATTACTACTTGAATTAAACATTTGTTTTTTCTTCTCGCACCGGGATCAAGAATATCATTTCAATGACGTTATCATAGAGAGAAAGCAAACGAGTACATGTACACGTATTATGCGTGCACGCGTGGACCGTTGAGCACTTGGTCAATGGCAAAGCTAAAATCGCATGCGCACGCCACGCCGTAGGTCGCGCGGTATACGTACGTGCATACTACTGACGTTCCTTGTTTGGAATGGACAGACGACCGTGAGGTTGGGATGATGAATTAATCTTTTTGATGAGCCAAACGTTGTGAGTAGATAATTGTACTGTAATACCGTTGAAAATATTTCACAGTAATCGATGATATGTGTGAATTATGCTCATAGAATGCTGAGTGGTGAAAACTGATGCGAAAGAGTTGTATCGAGGTACATGTGTACTAACATGTCAGAAGTGCGATCATACATACAGTAATTTGGTAAAGCATAGCGAATAAGTCAATGAAAGTGCACGTTAATACGGAAAGCCTCAACCAAGGTACTAACTACGACCAACAGCCCCATATGCATAGCGTAATTACGCTATGCGTATGGGGCTGCTGGACGCAGTTACCAAGGTACGTACGTAAATAGGTGACCGGATATAGTCGCATCATTTTCGATAATGGGAATTATTACGTTTGAGCCGAGTTGAGGCTCAGTTGGATATTGGTTTCTGTGAAGTTGACAGAAAGAACGATGTAGCCATGTATAATGTGCCTAATGAAGAAAAATAGTGTTCCTGGTTCATTTAGAAGAATTTAAGACATGTATGAAGATTGAAGTCAGAAAATTTAGGTTGGCCTTGACTCCTTGTCTATCAACGAAAATAGAATGTGTGTTTATAAATTAGCATTGCCATTCATAGTCACAGAGCATAAGCAATGATACACTATATGTGAATTTAGATAATATCCACTGGAGAAGTTGCATGTGCTAGACATGACATAAAATAAGTCACACAAACAAGGTATGTAAACGGTAAATCACTTCAGAAGTACAAATACTTGATCCCATACTTTAGCAGGTAGATATTCCAATATTGATTGTATGTTGAACTTTGTTTTATTCAATTACAGGTTGAACCTTGCTGATCCATGCTGATGCATGGTGTTAGCTTGGTCTCATACTGGGCCAAAGGGACCTGTGTTTGATTGATTATTTATCAACGAGTTCACTATGCATGAAGTTCAATAATGGTCTCCAGGATGAGTGATGCAGGTCAACCTCGAGAGACTGGTGAGCCATATAGGATGCCAGAGCTGGAGATGGAAGATGTTCAGGATGTCAATCCTGGTTCCTCGTTGAGTGAGTGTGGAAGCCATGCCAGTTGTTCTGAGAGTGATGGCCAGAAGGGCATACTATTTGGCAGCTGAAGCAGCTGCTATGGAAACGCATCAAAAACTAGAGCTCGAGGAGTTTCGACTTCATGCAGCGTAAGATGAGATTAGCTATGAAGACCATGCTGCAGGTTGCTGAAGCAGAGGAGCAGATATACCTTGACTACGAGAACAAGAAGTTGGGAGTCGGCTTTCCTGTGAAAGCAGAGGATGAAACCTTGCTGTACCCAACTGAATGCGCCAACCAACCAGTACACACGAGTGCACCGATTTCCCTGACTAGAGAAGTAGCAAAAAAATCATTTTCAAATTTTCTTTGACTTTTAGCAGATATAGTGCAAAAACCAATAAGATCATCAGCATCATGTAGAATCCCTGAACCAGGTTTGATGAAAGCCCATCAATTTTTCTGTAGATACATCCGTACAGACCGGGAGACAGACAGGCAACCTGAAAACATATGCCTCCGGCACCATTCAGGGCGGAGGCATAATAATGAGACTCCTATATGTCATGTATGTTTAAACCATATAAAATTTGAGACAGGCCACATTGAATTCCCCCCCCCCCCCCATTAGAATTGCTAAACACCACGGCTCTAGAAACATCTTTGCATTTTAATCCAGAAAGTAATCACCTCCCTGTTTTTAGCCGAGGGTGAGAATAAAGCCACTCCATGAAATGAAGATTAGCATTTTTTTTTTTTTTGCAAAATATATGTGAAAATGTCTAATTTCATAGATAACAGTAACTATTTATTCTGTCTTCTAAACTGTTGTCAGGTTATTTCCTTTCTTAGAATGCACTGGCCTTGAATATTAACAAGAATACTCTAAAGAAATATATAATAAAAAAATACAAGAGAACGAACTTGCAAATTACAAATTTAAACACAGTCTAAAGAGAACTTGACTTCTATTCACTTTTATCTTTTTTTTTGGGGGGGGGGAGGGTGGATTATGGATGAAAATATGAATCTGCTAATGGATATGTAATACTCAAAGTATGCTTTCCATTATATTTCATACTAGATGGGGATAGTTTGTATTGTTCATATTTTAGTTATTTCTTCACCATCGATAGCCTCAGTGCTTCAACAACACATGCACACTTTGAATTGATTGTTTGTTAAAGTAGGGAACAAAAAAAAAAATAAGTCGCCTGCTGTTTTTTGTAGTAGACAGCCACACAATGTATGTCAATTTTGGGCAATCTCTGGCAATGCAATGTCATAAGTGGAGTAGCTTTGTGACACTTGACAAAAGCATGATTTTCTCACAAACCCTTTATGTATATAAGGATTGAAAAATAGAGTTTGTTCCAAAACCTGAGAAAGCTCAACATATCATATCTACTTTTTTTTTTGCATATAAAAGAACACTGGACTTCACTCTTTAAAAAGGCAGAAACTATTATCATTGCCCTTACATACGTCAGTGACTTGTCAAGGAAATGTGCATGTTTTTCCTAAAAGAAAAAAAAATGTGAAATTCTCTTTAGGTTTTCCTTGAATTGTTCTACGCATGTGACATCATAAACTCTTCTCACTCTGCTGCGACTGCACAAATGATTTAAAGATTATTAATTTTGAACTGAATGTCCGCTTTTCAATTTTTTTCTGATGTGTTCTAATAGTATAAGCCAGTTCGGGGTACCAGTTTGAGCATGTGCAGAAAAAGGTCATTTGTACCGCGAGACAGGTTGGTTTTTTTAATTTCACTGAGATAAGCATCTGTAATGCTAGGATTATTCATGGAATCCTTATAAATGGTGCCTGCCAGTACATCCACTTGACAGCAAGCCTGGTATTTGGCAATGTTAACACACAAAAAAAGTTTGTTAACATATTCAAGACAGCACTTAATAAAATAGATGATTCCCTAAGTGTTGATTGACGAACCATACTGGTCACTTCATCTACACTGGTTAGGTTCATTCTTTGTTTGAATATGAGTTCCATAAATGGCTATGGTGGGCAAGCTGCTGCATTATGTCATTTTGCATTGAGTGAAGTGCCTAACCAACTGAGAAAAATGAAAGGTCATTTGTACCTATGTGCACATGAACTATCTCCGGACTGGCTTATTGCTGCGCATTCACTCAATCCACATGTAGGTCTATATGAAGGTGGACTTGCCCTCTAACTCTGATTATAATTTCAAGCTTTCTTTAAGTAGGTTGTATGAAGTGCTGATATATTTGTGTAAGGTTTGGTGAAAATTAAGTGTTAAAATCAAATGATTGGAAGAGTTGTGAGACTGTAACATCAACACTTGAGGTATTTCTCATGCATGATCATAAATCTCTGTAAAATATTGATGGTAATAGTAATAATGATAGTAATGATGATGATAATAATAATAGGAATAATAATGATGATAATAGTAATAATAATATATTTTGCTCCAGATCATTATGCTTGTGATGGTGCCAATACCAATACCTGCTTTATAAATGTGAAAAATCGACTGCTCTTTACAATATTTTGAATGTTGGGGCTAAACTGCATACATTGTGTAATTATATTTATGGTCTACTGAGTACAATGTGCTTCTTGTTTCCATCGCTTGAAAAAAAAAACAATGTATCAAAAAAAAATTGTTTTTAAACTTGTCTCACTGAAGACATATTCCTTCCTCTTTATGTCCAGTTTGTCATACCACTGATTGGTTAACCTTATTTTCCCTTTCTGAGGTAACATTAATTTTTCTGTGGAATTGTTAATGTTAATTGGATGCAATGAAAAGTGTTTTCAGATGTGCTATTCTGCCCGAGATTCATAACTGGGACATATCTTTAGCTGTGTGCATAAAAAAGTAACCAAATTTAGATGTACATTCTTCATTTTTTGATTTTTTTTTTCACCTTTCTTATTATTGGTGTAATTGTATATGAAAAACAAAATGTGAAGTATACTAATTGTATAATGGGACACATTCGCAAGCTCTCAAGCTTGAAATTGGATGGAATATGTCAGTACAAGTAGTGAGTTTCAAATATATATGACAGAACTTTGAGATACCCTTCATTGTTTTGGCAATAACTTGTGTACGAGAAATCAGAGTTGACATATCGCTGTTAATGTCTAAGAGAGTCATAAAGGTGCTTTTGATTACCGTAAGATGTACCGGTAAATTCAAGGTACATATCTATGATCCATTCTAGAAGTAGAAGGACAATGTGAAAGATATTTGTCACATAGTTTACTATTACTCTGCACAAGCTTCAGGGATTTTTTGCATACAAAGAATTAGTACTTTTTGTCAATGTGGTAACTTCCTTTAAAAGAAAAAAAAGTAATCATTTGATGGAAAGAACGAATATTTTTCTTCTTATTTAATGAACTGACCAAATTTCATACATTTTTGATTTACATTGCCCTTTTTATGACAAAATATGCATCTCGTTTGAGAATTTGTAGAAATACAATGTATATTTGATGTTCATTTTAAAGTAAACCATGAAAAAGAAAACTGCTGTTAACTTGTCCCTCTTCCATGAGACATATAATAAAATGTTAATAATTTATATGTAAGTATTCACTGTATTCATCATGTTTATGTTCTATTTGTTGTTGAATTCAAGTCTCTGACTTTAGTTTTCGAAAGATTGTGGATTTAATTGACTGAGAAACTGTGTGTATATCTATGCATGCTATTTTGCTTCATGTCTGGAGTTTTAACTTAGGTAATTGTTTGTGAAGTCAGTGAATGCATCCAGTATATAATTATTTTGGTTTTAAAAAAAGGTTATAATTTTCACCATATGGGGTGCAGAAAGGTAACCCTATATAGAGACGTGTGCAAATTGTATTGCATCCTATATTGCGGTGACTTTATCACCCCATAGGGTGCAAAATTACAACAATAACAGTATGAACCGTAATGGGTGCAGGTATGAGGTGCAGAAGGGGAACCCTGTATAGAGGTCCATATTTGCACCTTATAGGGTGTTGCATATAGGGTGCTAAATAAGAACCCCCAAAACTAGAACCCTAAATGGAGCCGCTGGTGTTACAACGATATGAACCAGAAAGGGTGCAAATTTGCACCTGAATTTTTGTTCAACCTATGGGGTGCAGAAAGGGAACCCAATGGAGGGGTGCAAATATGCACCATATCTGGTGTTAAATATAGGGTGCTAAATAAGCACCCCAAAAAATAGAACCCTAAATGGAGCCGCTGGTGTTACAACGATATGAACCCTGTTGGGTGCAAAAGGGAACCCAATGGAGGGGTGCAAATATGCACCATATATGGTGTTAAATATAGGGTGCTAAATAAGCACCCCCCAAAATAGAACCCTAAATGGAGCCGCTGGTGTTACAACGATATGCACCCTCTAGGGTGCAAATTAGAACCGTAATTTCTCTGTGTGTACGTGGCCCGCACGCCACGCCTGGCCATGAGAGGTTACGTGCATCGTACGTTGTACACGTGATTAGTGAGTTGTACGTGCTTACAACTTACAATCTGCGTGCGATTGCCACGTTCTCTTGCGGAGGCTGTAATTACACGTGCTGCTCACGTACGGTATCCCTACTCTGTCGCATGTTGTAAGTGCGTGCAAGTGCGATGATTTTTTTCCCGTCAGATGCTAGGGGTAGGCCTAATTATAGGACCATCTTCCGAGGTTCTTCAGATGTATAATCATACGTCTTCTCTTCACGTGTAAATGGTAGTTTAACCTTCTGTGTGTCATATTCATTTCATGTCTATAGGTTTTTATATTTTGTTGAAAGAAAATGAGATTGAAATAAATGAACTAAATGAAATATATGAAATGTGTGCATATTTGACTCACTGAGAGAGAAAGGGTTAATAGGCTATAATTATCAGGTATAGGTCATAGGTTACATCACGTATAAAATGGCATTGTATTACCTGATGTAGGCTAATAGGCTACTGTCAATATCAGGTATACAATGACATTGTATAACATTATTTTGGTTGAAACATCCTAACACATTGGCACTGGAGGTGAGATGCATATGATTTGCTGTTATGAAGTCTACCATCTGTATACCCAGTTTCAGAGGTTGTGGCATTTCAGCCATGGAGGCATCTTTGAGCTAGATTTATCAGCATAGATTTATCAGCATATTACTAGAACAATGAATGTAGGCCTATGGTTTTGCAGTTTTATCTGAGTCTGAAGGTGTCACGTTTGCAATTAAGGCCCTATATAAGGTAATACTGTCACAGTCTTCCTTGCTTAATTTCAAAATATACATATTCTCAATTTCAGGGAATGGTACTGACTTTATCACTGTTCTGCATACACAATGATGGTCAATGCCTTTTAACCACACTTGTGCAGCTCTTAAATGTAACAATTTTTCAAAACTCCAAAAACCTGGGCCCCATTTCATAAAGAGTTTATTTGATGACAACTCTTTGCTGGAATGACTATTGTCATGGTAACGACAAGAATACAGCTTCCTGATTGGCTGTTTGCTGTGGAAAGTGGTCATTCCAGCAAGTTGTCATCCTAACATCTTTTATGAAGTGGGGCCCTGGTCACTTCATGTACTGACCACATAGAGCTCAAGATTTCTATATGCTTTGCTTCTTCAAGCAGTTTTTGACGTTGTCTTATGTGCCCTTTATAATGATATAACAATCATTTTTTCTGTGTATGCGATTTTTTTTCGATCCCATAATCCTTACAGGGCATTTCTGACCGCTAGGTGAAATAGAACAGTATGAATATATAATTGCCAACATCAGGACATCTTGGAGACGAAATGATGATACTCTTCCGTCGGCTCGGCTCGTGTACATTGCGGAAATCACTGCGCACAACTTGCGTTTTAAGTGCGGAGCAGGTGCTTATTCGGCAAGTTCGGTACGGTCTGCGTGCTCTATTGGACAGTTGAACTCAGGGAAGTGTCGAATAAGCACGGGCTACGCACTTATTACGTGCTCAACACGTACGTGCTACGTGCGCCTTATGTCGAGCAAGTGACGGTGGGAAAATTTTAAAAGACGCACGGAGTCAGTGCGTTGTACGCACGTTCGCTGTAGAGGGCACGTACGTTGCCCGCACTTAGGGCGAATCCGTAGCCCGAACGCAGCGAAAGTTCCTCGTGTCCTACAAAAGTGCTACGGCGTGTCTGCGTGCTCCAAAATCCGTACTGAGGCGGTACTTACTACGTACGGATCCCCAAATTTTGCCCACGTTTTTGCAAGTAGACAGCACGCACTTGCAAGTACGGCGAGTTGTGACCACGGCTATATTCTGCTCAACAAACAAAGCCGCAAAAACCGATCGATAAATCCCTCGGTACAATGAAAGCGTTTCTCGAGCTTTTGTTCCTCTCACATACGGCTTGCATTCTATGTGGTGATTGACTATCAAGCGGTGTTCCCAACTAGATTTTCGTGTACATTCTAAGTTTCTGTTACGGTTTTATGCACAAAAGTCATGCCTTCACAGTAATGTAGCAAACTGGTCATTCAAAAGAAAATTGAAAATAGATTTGTCATACAATCTATATCGAAGCAAAGTTTGGCTTTCCTCTAAATTTTGCTCACTATTATGTCCAGCTTAACAGAAATTTCTATAAGTTATACACATTGGAAAAACAGAATTATTTCTCAAAGCATGTCTACCTTCGTGTCCCAGAATAACGTGGCACACAGGGGGTTGCCACCATGGCACATAAAGAGTTAAACACACATTTCAAGAGCACTGAATTGCTAAAAATTGGAAGAATGAGACTCATGACATGCTTAAAAATAATCCACATTTCTCTGTGACCCCTTAACCAAATTGAATGGGGTTTTCTGCAAAATAGAGCTAAGATGTTATATTTTAAGACCATGAAGTAGCACTTAGACAGGTTGATCATATTGGGTGCTATCAATGCGAAAATCTGATTGTAATTTTTGGGGCGACTTACTGCAGTATGTCCCCCTCCCCCCCCCCCCCAAAAAAAATAAATAAATAAATAAATAAATAGAAATAAAAACATAAAAACATAAAAAATAAAATCAGATTTTCGCATTGATAACGCCCAAAATGATTACATTTCCTAAATGCTACTTCAGGGTCTTAAAATATAACATTTTCGCTCTATTTTGCAGAAATCCCCATTAGATTTTGTTCAGCGGTCACAGAGAAATGTGGATTGTTGTAAAGCATGTCATGAATAAAATTCTTCCGAGTTTAGCATTTCGATGATCTTGTGTGTGAATTATAGACATAACTTCGACAGAAGAGAGTCCCGACATCCTCTACAAAATTCCTCATTTCTCTTTGACCACTGAAGCAAATCGAATGGAATTTTCTGTAAGATGTGGGCAATGAGTTATAGTTTCATACCCTGAATTTGTGTTTAGATTGATTCACTATTTTTAAAGATGTCATTGCGGAGGGCCCCGTTGTAATTTTTTTGGGACATACTGTATACTTGCTCCTATGTGTTCGCGTGTATAATTTTGTTCTTCTCCTTCGTTGTCTCTTTCCATCTCTCTCTTTGTCAGTACATTTGTTGTTGTTGTTGATTTTCTCCCAGATATTGATAAGCTGTAGCTGATATATTGACTATTGAAATGTGACCTTCATTTTTTTTTTGTTGAAATGCCGAGATCACTGTAATCGAAACTTGTCATTTATCAAGGGAGATATTATGCAATTTCCCACAGCAAACGTATATTGTATGGACATGACCTGTAGCTTCTTGGACGCAAGACAACTATTTTTTTTTTAACAAAACCTGCATCACCAATGAACTCAACGGATTGAAATGAAGGATAACCTTATTTGTCAAGAGTTCACAAAACTCAGATATCTTATATCTCGACTAATTCTTAAGAAAAAAAACACAGAAAAAACAGAAAAAAAGAAAAAAATAAACGTGCTACAGATCTTTGATTTACCGACTGAGCGATAGAAAGCAATCTGGAGGTCTCGGGTTCGAATCCAGATGGAATCCCGTTTTCTTTGCTTCAATTTCCACTAATGAATATTATTCAATTAGACCTGGTCATTTTTTCTGTTTGCGGTGGCGACATACTCTAAAAGCTGCATCACTTCGGTGATCCCTCCCATTTATCCCCAAGTTGAATTATCCTTCGGGTTTATGCCACGTTCAATGTGTACGTGTCTGTCACATACACACTGCTATAGCTTCTGAACATTCGGGCATTGAGAATGTAGGAATTCTGGGACGAACACTGAACTATAGCGGCTTTCAAAGATCAGCCAGTAGAGTACCGGGCTAGCAATCCTGAGGTCTCGGGTTCGAATCCCGATGGAATCCCATTTTCTTTACTTCAATTCTTAAGCAGCATTCAAATAATTTGCATTTTATGCCAAAAGAGTGATCTAAAAGATGGGACAAAAGTTACCTATGTGTTCTTTTTTGTTTTTGTTGTTGTTTTCGAACAAACTTCAAACATTTCTTTTTATGGGGGTGGGACATACACACACTTTGGACGGTGAAATTATTCAAAGCTGTAAACACTGCAGTATATATCTCAGAGGAGTTAGACATCACGTTAAATCAATTATTCACATAGGAAGGGGTTCCGTGACTCACCGTTTGAGACTCCACCACACAGCAGCATCACCAAAGCAAGGAGCAGCATATTGGATAATTCCTATACAGTGGAGAGACAAATATGCAAATAACGGCGAAGATATGTCCAATTAATCAATCAGTGGTAGTATACGTTGGGTGTTGAGCATGCATGTATATGTGACCCGGCATCACAAACCAACAAAAAGTCCCCAGACATGGATTTCTTAGGTAAGGGCAGATTCTGAAAGAGCAGACTCTGAGCTTTAAAATGATTTATAACTCAAGTAAATGAACTCTCTTAACCTATCAAAATATTGGAAAGAAAGTACACATTTTTTTTTAATGTGTGAATTGAAAAACAGATGCACTGGATATTTACAGGGTCTATTCAAAAGATTAATCGGTACCAAACCGTGCTAGCTGTGCGATGAATAGGACACAACTCAGGCTATAAACCACTGGAGCAACAACACTGAAATGTGTATTAGATTAAGCTGAAATGTCTTATACTGTATTCACACAACACATTCTGTCCATGATTAACGCCAACTTTCAAAGTAGTAGCATTATCCTGTCAAAAATTATTAGGGTTACAAGTTAAGAGTGTGCAAAGAAATTTGAGGAAATGAAAAGGGGCCTCTTAGACATAGCCAATCCTGCTACTTTACCCCCCCCCCCCCAAAAAAAAAAAAGAAAAAGTTGTAGACAGACTGCTAAACACACACCTTTCCACTTTGGTTTTGTGATGCATGGTCACATTTTGCTTGTGGGTATGTGCCTCGGTCTCCCGCGCAACGATATAACGCGGTTTACAGTAGAGGCTGCGTCCGTTTGAAAAGCATAAAATCCACGCCATATTCAAGTACTGGCAAAACGATGAGGGCACACCTGTCAAAAATATCTTTTTTTCCCTTTGGTTCAAAGAATTCAAGGAATCAATTTGAAAAGTGAAATTTATTTGTTTAAAAAAGAATAACAAAAAAAGGAAACTTGCCCCGTGTCAAAATCACCTTCAATCCCTACTAAAATACCCCTTAGTTTCCCATTTCCCCTTACACCCCTACCCCTACCCGTTACCCCCTAAAACAAAACAAAAAACAAAAAACAGAGAAACAAACAAGGAAACATAAAAAAGGAAAACACTCCTCAGGGTACCTGATACATACGTTACACATATTTCGGTTTGAGTGCGTCGATAGACATTTCCTAGAGGATGTATGCCAACAACATTAACAAAGAAAGCAAAACAGAATATAATCTCTTTTCCCTCCTTTCCAAATGTATTACGTGTAATTACCAACTTTCTTTTTCTAACTTATCTTGCTCCTCATGCTTTACAAAAAAAAGAAGAAACATTCAAATATTCCGTTGACGGTATGTTAAATTTAATTCTTTTTTTACTGGAAAAACAGACATTTCTTTAATTAAAAAATTGCATAATTTACTTATTGAGTTTTTGTCCGTTGCCTAGTCACTAAATACCATAAAGAAATCTTTTCTTGACTTAACTAGTGCAAATCAACATAAAACCCGGCACTTTTCCAAATCCTCCTTAGGAAATTCAGATGGATGAAATAAATTCATAAATTCCTTCCTTTTCGTGGCGAATGGAATATGAATTATCATTAAAAGTTTTACAAAGGACGCTACTCAGTTAACGTGAAGTCCATCTCATTTTCTTCAAACTTTCCATTCCGGAAGTTTCCATTCCGGAAGTTTGACCCATCTGAAGCCCAAATATGTAGATAAAACCACAGGTTCATGTGCTTGTTTTTTCTTCTACGGGACTTTGAAGAATATGACAATCTGACTTCCAGTATCAGTATGATAACGTTACAGGATCAAGACCATGATTGGCAACAGAATCTGCAATGGCAACCTTAAATTCCCATAATTCTGTCAAAATCCACATTATTTTCTCCAAATTTGCAAGAATTGCAGAAAAAAGTAGTCAAAATGAGGAAAAGGTGTTAAAGCTACAGTTTACACTCTCATTCTTAAACAAGCAGCGCCCTCCAGAGGCAAAAAACACCGAAATTTCTCAAATTCTGTCAGGGACGTTTTCTGTTAGGGATGAGCTAAAGGACAAGGTTCATAAAACTTATGCTGTGCATTCAAAACCCATATCATTTTCACGAAGCTTGACCAAATGTGACTCACTATAACAAAAGGATCCTAAAGTCGCTGACGGCTGAGCCGAGAAAATTGAATTTGAAGTCACATCAAAATTGGTCAAAATAATCGAATGTCTGTTTTCGGCATTATTTTGTAGTCTAATGTTTTGTGTATCATCTGCAGAAATTTCGAAGCTGAATGATCAAAGGAAAGGCAAGAAATCAGTGTTTTTCTGGGCCATGATTTTCAGACTTTCAGTGTAATAGAAACGTGTCCGAAGATTTGGATTCAGCGCCGCAGCTAAGACAACTCCGGCGCTAACAACGAGGGAGTGAGCAGATCTTATTGGTCAGTGCGTGGCATCCTGATTTAGATTGGTCACGCGTAGGCCGCTGGCGGCTAAGCTTGAATAAACATCGCCGAGGTCGCTAGGGGCATGCCTATTGACAAGCGGTGGGAACTGTCTCGCCTCCCCCTTGATCATGATAGCGTCGGAAGGTAAACTTTCGTTTTTCTGGAAATTCTAATTTCCTCAATCATTTGACATGCGCTAATAAAATCATTGATATATCCGCAACCAAATACTTTTATGAGTTGTGCTATATATGAAATTAAAGGGACTGTACAGTACTGGTTGAGGGGGGATTCATGTTTTTTTTTTTTTTTACAATTCCTAAGTGAGATAATGAGAAACCTCTTATGTTATATGAAACAACATGTAATTTTAAGAAGGATTCAACGTTTATTTGATGAAAATTGGTTTTCAAATGGCTGAGACATCCCAAATCCCCCCAAGAATGATAATGATAAAAGACTGCATGCCACGCCTTTATTAGGATCTCTTTGTTTCACCTTGTTTTTTAATATCTCAGCCATTTCAAAACTGATTTTCATCAAATAAACTTTTGATACCCTTTAGAATTGCATGCTTTTTGACATCTGAAAATCATGCATAAGTATACTGAAGCACCATAAAAAAGTAAAAAAAAAAAAAAACCTGTGTGATTTTGTACTGATCAGGTAAACCAAAGGTGATTATTGTGACTTGTATTTTCATAGTTCTATTCAATTCAGTTCAATTCAATTCAATCTGGTTTTATATTCAGAATACTGCCATGGCAGCCAAGTGGCTGAATTGTGGAGTGACACAGCTATATACAATAGCTACATTGCATTAAAAAGAATGCAATTCAATTCGATTCATACATTTATTTAGTAATAAAAATCGTTACGATATAAAATGTTTACAAAATGTAGCAGGTACAGTTCTAAGAAAGCCAGAGGCTTGTTACAATAGAATGTACCCTTGAAAACAAATCATACACATATTGCAATTTAAACATTAAAATATCAAATGATAAAAGGAGCACAGAGAGAATGAAGCATATTAAAACAAGCACAAAATTGAAATTAACAGAAATTACCAATAACATCAGGGAACATGGAGAGAATAAAACATACTAAGACAGAGGACAAAACAAAACAAATCACATCACATGAAGCAAAGCAAACAAAACAGAACGAGGCATAGAACGAGACTACAAAAATACGTGTAAATAGTGCGAGAAGACATTACCGATTGCAGCTCATGCAAAATACATTGATAATAAAACATGTGATTCAAATTTCCTATTTTGACTAAAATGAGGAGAAGGCAAGAGCATATCGATTTTTTTTTTCTTGAAATTGAAGACCCAAGTCCAATTTTTGGCCAAATTCAGTTTGACATGGGAAATTGTAGGTTATGCATGGACTCATCTTGTGTATAAATGATAAATCCTAACTACCCCCGGAAGTGCCTGAAATGAATGAGTTAAATCTTATAATAATGTCAGAATGAAGGACTTTGGTCATTCTTACATTCATATTATAGCGCCCTCTCTCATCCTTCTCTCATCTCTATAGCAAAATATCATGTATATGAATCAAAGAACGACCCAAGTCCACCACACAAAATGGCCTCTCCACAATTAATGTAAATGTTAATTGTCATTATAATATATGTTCTAATTTGTATATGCAACGTTGCCTTCCTATCACAGTTAAAGGGATTGTACAATTTTGGTTGGGACCTAATTTCAGGTTACTAACATTTTTTGGTGAGATAATGAGAAACCTCTTATGAAATATGAAAGAGCATGTAATTCTATGAGGAATTCAACGTTTATTTGATGAAAATTGGTTTTGAAATGGCTGAGATATCCAAAAAAGAGCGATTCTAATAAAGTGTGGGACCCACACTTTATTATAATCGCTTTGTTTTACTTTGTTTTTGGATGTTTCAGTCATTCCAAACCCGATTTTCATCAAATAAACTTTGAATTACTCTTAAAATGGTATGCTCTGTACTATATCATAAGTGTTTTCTTGGCATCTCGCAGAAATTTAAAAGCCCAATTCTCATATCCACCAATACTGTACTATCCCTTTAAATGGAATATTATTGGACAAATAAAAAAAAATATGAAGTTTTTTTTAAAGTTTACTGGAAATGGTCTTCCATGAACTTGGGTCGTTCGTATATTCACATACTCAACTGTTCAGAGGCAGCTTTATAAGATATTACGGAATTCCGGAGTTCCAAATATTAGATCCATGAAACCTTATCAAGTGATTTTGAGCACGAGTTGTTCGGAAACATAATGGATAAATATTGAATTGATGCCGTGTGTTTTTTGAGTGAATTTCATTACAACGTTTGAAGTAATCCATAAAAAAAGATGGAAGTGTATTGTGAATAAACTTACACATAAAAATTCCAGTCTTGTACAAAGCCAAATCAGACAGAGATAAAACGCCGAGGCGTCGAAATAGATCATGTGTATGCGCACGATAATTTGAGCCAGTGCAAAGACGAATAACCTGTTTCTGTATTAAGCGACCCCATATGAGGTTACAGTAAGGTAATATAGTGGTGTTGTACAGTGCATGCAGGGCATTTAATGGTAACATAGCACGTAGCTTATGCAGAACACCAATATTCATGCTTATCTTACGGGAAAATATTGCATATGACTGGTTCAGGATAACTTCTGATCAATAGTTAAACCAATGAAATTGACATTGTCAACCTGTGAAATATCATTATTGAGTTTAAGTTTTACATTTGCACAGGCAGTTTTATTCTTCATAATTCCACAACATATACTTAGTCTTTGATACATTGAGTTGCAATTTATTAGCTTCAAACCAGTTTGAAACCTTTTCTAACTCAGTATTTGCTACAGACAAAAGTCTATCTAAGCTTGTATCTGCAAAAAAGATGGTGGTATCATCCGCGTAAAGTATCATTGTGAGTGACTTTGAAACTCTCGAATGGTCATTGGCAAAGATCAAAAAGAGAAGAGGTCCCAAAATACTTCCCTGGGGACCCCTGTTGAAATTGGTACAAGGGGGGATAGAGAATCTTTAACCTGGACACACTGTTTTCTGTTTGAAATATAACTTGAAAATCATTGATAAGCTATTCCTCTCAACTATATACCGTTTAAGATTGTAAAGGAGGATTTCATGGTCAACACAATCGAAAGCTTTACTGAGGTCAATGCAAACAGCCAGTCCTATTTTCTTTACATCATAGAATGAATTGAGCAATCCAGTTGCATAAAGCAATGCCAATTCAGTTGAATGGTTAGCTCGAAAAGCAAATTGTTTGTTCGTTAGCACGTTTGTTCGTTAGCACCTTGCGGGAGGTCAGGTGGTCGTACAGCCCATCATAGACAATGCGCTCAAGAATTTTCGACACGCTGGAAGAAGGGAAATAGGTCGGTAGTTACTTAGAGCATTGACATCACCATTCTTAAAAACAGGAACTACTCTACTGACTTTCATCGATTCTTGAAAAACACCAGTTCACATAGACAAATTGCAAATATGTGTGATAGGAATCGAGATAAATGATAATATAACATTTTTTATAACACTGGAGTTAATACCATCAGTACCTGTGGACACACTGCAAAAAGTCCGGTGTTAAATAGTGAACACCGAGCTGGTGTTAAATTTTCGGTGCTCATTTATGGTGTTGAATTAACACCTCCGGGTGTCATTTCCAAATTTTAAACTGTTTTTTGAAAAGTTTCTTACTTAGTAACTGCACTTCTTGTTGGTTTTTTAATTTAAACAAGACGATCAAGAATTTTACATTAAAATACTAGATTTTTGAAAAAAATGTGAAAATAAATGTACACCAAAGTAACACCAGCTGGTGTGGTCCCTTATTGAAGCTGGACGGGTGCTAAACCATTGATATTAACACCAACAAATATCAAATCAACACTATGTGGTGTCATTTTTGAATTAACACCAGTACAGTGTCAAAATAACACCAGGTACAGTGTCAAATTAACACCACGAAGTGTCAGGTGAACACTTTTCAACACCATCACAGTGCATTTTTAACACCTGTGGGTATGGTCCTTTATTGAAGTTTGATCGGTGTTAGATTTAACACCCGTGGTGTAAAATCGAACACCGATGTTTTTACAGTGCTTAGATCGTTTCATTTTAGAAATGACGTTCAAAATGCCACATTCCTCTGTTGGATACATAAATAATGACATAACATCTGAGTTCAAAAAAGATGTGAAATGTTTTTCTGAGGCTTCAATATTTGAGGCGACATTTTTACCAATATGACTGAAGTAATTATTAAAACTATTGGCAATCTCATTTTCACTAAACACTTTTTTATTATGTTTTATAACAGAAGAGGGCAAAGGTTTGTGTGTGTTTTTACCGAGTAACTTTTTCAGAACATTCCACGTCTTTTTTCAAATTATTTCGATTAGTTTCCAGGAGACGTGTATGTTGCGACACGGATTGTCGCCCTTACACGGATTGTCGCCTCCTGTTCGGGCGACAATCCGTGTCGCAACACGTGTATGATACGACTTTCTTGAGAATCTCATAACATCGGTTAACTTGTTACGAAAACGCACGTAACGCCTGTGATCATGCAACTGTTTTTTCTTTAAATACCTCTTAAACAATCTCTGCCTCGTATTCATGGAGCGCAGAATACCAGCTGTGATCCCGTTTCGTGTCTTCATCTTTATGTATAGATTTAGTATGTTTCTTGCAAACACCGGTAAAAATATCTATGAATGTATCATACGCAGAATTAACATCTGACTGGTTGGTTACAGCTGTAAAGTCAACTGACTTAAGTTCCTCAGTAAGGGATAAAATACAAAGTTGTGTGGAAACACGTGGTGATTTAACAAAGTTACCATGTATTCCGTCATGAGTGAACTGAAAAAATTGGAAAATGATCGGAAATATTGGTGAATAATACACAATAAAAAATGATTTGTCAGTTACATTCTTAAAAATGTTGTCAATACATGTACAGGAATGATTTGTTACACGAGTGGGTTTGGTTATGATTGGTCTAAAACAGAATGAATTAAACACATTCAAAAATTCAGTAGTACCACCGTGGCATGAATATTTTAGAAGATCAACATTAAAGTCCCCCATTAAGTATAGAATGGTTTATTCTTACGTCCTGTTTTACTTAGACACAAGCGTAGCATGTCAGTGAACTCATCTGTTTGGTGTTTGGGGCTTTGTAAATCACGCCGATAATGACATTCTTTCTGGACGCCTGTTCAATCTCAACAAACAGGGTATCAACATTCTCCGAATCAAACTGCAGATCCGATCAGTTTTTAAAGGCGAAATCATTTTGGATATGCAGACAACAACCACCGCCTCTCTTTTCTCTTGCTTTATGAACAAAGTTAGATCCAGCTAAATTGCACATCGCAGCAACACTTTCGTCATACCAGGTTTCGGTGAATGTATACTGAATTGATGAGTTAAAGCCTGGAGGTAATCTTGAACTCAGTGGAATTTTGAAGCAAGACTTCGAGCATTCAAATTAAAAAGTGACAAGGTGTGTGGCATTTGTAAATTCGAAACTTTCGCATTAAATGTGTCACTGAAGTAATAGTGGCACCGTGGCAGGGACTGTCTAAATCTTCAAATTGCAATCAGATTCAATATCCTTTCCATCAAATGAGAGGACATTCACAATAGAAACACTAAATTTAGAGGCATCAATGTTAACATTGCTATGAAAAAAAAAAAGATTTCAGTGTACACTGGAATTCATCATCATCATCTACTATCTGGTTAAATGGGAACTCTGCTGTCATGCAGAATGAGCATAACCATGTCCGAGAGGACGAATTCTCGGCATCTACATCGGAAACACAATTTTCATGGCACACATTGTCGCATTTGCATTTGGTACTTATCATTCTTGTTTCGTACTACTTTCAAACATATGTTACACTTCATTATAGCTCACGGACATTAAAAAAACAGTACAAATAATTGAAAAAAAATATTGAGAATTTCTTGGGATGATTACAATGGTTACAAGGATTGAGTAATTACCGAAGTGCAAAGAAAAAAAATGTTATGCCCTTTTGGGATTTGAACGTGCATGAGTTCAAAGTTCCGGAAGTCAATGATTTTCTATCTGATATTCAGATTTTTGAGATCTGCTCTACACACGACCGTCAGAAGTGTGTTGTTTTGAGTTCGGATCTTTATCTTACCATTCTGTGACCACACTTTGTTGGTTGGTCCTGGGTACGATTTTCGAGCTTCGTTCAGCCATCCTTGCCTTTCACCGGTGAGACTCATGAACATAGATGTTCTACCCTTCAGCTCTTTCCTGTTCGCATAGAAGAGCGCTCGTTGATTATATCGGCTGAACTTCACGACTATAGGGCGAGCTGCGGGTCTTCCCTTCCTGTCGCTTTTCCCTCGCTGGCCAATGCGATGGGAACGGTCAATGTCCGTCGTGGCGATGTCCTGCTTGAGTTTTTTTTTAGCTACGTCACAGATAATGGCATTCGTGTTTTCACCTGGCGGTGTCTCAGGTACCCCGTGAACGACCAAACAATTTCGTCGAGAATACTGCTCCATTTCCTCCAGTTTGGCGTGGGTTTGGTCCAATTCCTTGCGTAGTTTCTCGATCGTTTTGTCTCTTTTCTCCAATTCCATGATAAAACCATCATATAGAGTATGGGTGGGAGCTGGAATCAGCTTCCTCAAGACTTTTTGGTCGCTGACAGCATGAATTATTGCCTCAACAATGTCGCCAGTTGAGTAGGCGGCTCGGTCTTTTCCGTTGCTATCTATGTGCTGTGCGTTTGGCGGGTTATGGTCAGCTGACTTCCCGGACGCGAGATTGGAATGGGGACCATTGGAATCCACACTTTGACTGGACCTCGTAGTTGGCATCGTGAAGTTGGTGGCTTGGATTCCTCAAATAGATACCAATATTCTTGTTGAGAGTCCTTCTTGCGTTTGGCTGAGTACCAGATAGTGTTCACAATATGACAACATGCATTGTAGTTTGACAGAATCCGAGTATTTTAAGTCCTATTAGATCATTTTACGTTGAATTTTAGAGAGCAAGCAAAGAACACGTCTGCTCACGCCAATGACGCCCTCACAGCTTTAGTGCTTCAACATGGAATACATAATAATTATTTACTCACGTTCGTAATTACTTGGTAAAACTCTGAAAGAATAGTACGTTAACTACACGGTAAAAACAAACAAAAAATAATCTATCATTCATCAATATCAGTCGCATGGTTTGTATATGAGTATATGAATATAAGACCGACCCAAGTCCATGGAGGATCATTTCGAGTAAACTAAAAAACTTCATATCTTTTTTATTTTGTCCAATAATATTCTGTTTAATTGTGATGGGAAGGCAACATTGTATATACAAACTAGAACATATATTATTATGACAATTAACATTTACATTAATTGTGGAGAGGCCATTTTGTGTGGTGGACTTGGGTCGTTCTTTGATTCATATGAACTTGGGTCGTTCTTTGATTCATATACATGATATTCTGCTGGGAGAGGGATGAGAGAGGGCGCTATTATATGAATGTAAGAATGACCAAAGTCCTTCATTCTTACATTTATATAAGATTTAACTCATTCATTTCAGGCACTTCCGGGGGTAATTAGGATTTATCATTTACACACAAGATGAGTCCATGCATAAGCTACAATTTCTAATGAAAAACTGAATTTGGCCAAAAATTGGACTTGGGTCGTTCTTATATTCATATACTAATATATTCATATATATACCGTATGTCCCCCCAAAAAAAAAATTACAACGGGGCCCTACGCAATGATATCTTTAAAAATATTGAATAAATCTAAACAAAAATTCAGGGTATGAAACTACAACTCATTGCCCACATCTTACATAAAACCCCATTCGATTTGCTTCAGTGGTCAAAGAGAAATGAAGAATTTTGTAGAGGATGTCGGGACTCTCTTTTGTGCAAGTTTTGTCTATTGTTCACACACAAAATCATCGAAGTGCTAAACTTGGAAGAATCAGACTCATGACATGCTTTACTACAATCCCCATTTCTCTGTGACCTCTGAACCAAATTGAATGGGGATTTCTGCAAAATAGAGCTCAAATGCTATATTTTAAGACCCTGAAGTAGCATTGAGAAAAGATAATCATATTGGATGTTATCAATGCGAAAATATGATTGTAATTTTTGTGGGACATACTGCAGTATGTCCCTCAAAAACTACAATCAAATTTTCGAATTGATAACATCCAAAATGATCGACCCGTGTAAGTGCTACTTCGGGGCCTTAGAATATAACATCTTACCTCTATTTTGCAGAAAACCTTATTCAATTTGGTTAAGCGGTCACATAGAAATGTAGATTGTTGTAAAGCATGTCATGAGTCTAATTTTTCAATTTTACCAGTTCAATGCTCTAGTGCGTGAATAATAGACAGAACTTGGACAAAAGAGATTCCCGACATCCTCCACAAAATTCCTCATTTCTCTTTGACCACTGAAGCAAATCGAATGGGATTTTCTGTAAGATGTGGGCAATGAGTAATGGTTTTATACCCTGAGTTTGTATTTAGTTGAATTCACTATTTTTTAAGATATCATTGCGGGGGGTCCCGTTGTAATTTTTTTGGTGGGACATATACACTGTGTATATATGGGTGAGAATTTTGAACGATGTGCAATTGCCAATTTTGCACCTTATGACATTCTTTCCCTTAGAACACACCAGAATGATCTAAGAAACCAGATTATTTCATGCCATCTCAAAGATTAGTAAATTTACTTTCAGAAAATGTATGGTTTGGTTGACTGATATTTTGCATTTGACAAGGACTTTAAGTGTGAAAAAAACGTAAAAACGCTATTTTCACAATATATTTTTTTTTTCAAACCAACGATGTGCCTTTTTTATTGTACGAGGCATCTAATATAGGACCCTGTTCTGGATTTGGCATATCATGGGTATGTAGGCATATACCACAAAATTATAAGAACTTTAGGAGCACGTATAAAATTACAGAGAACAAATGAAATATCAAAGCCCTAAACAGACCAACGTCCTTGATGCTTTTATTTCTATCGCTGCTGCAATTTCTACTTTGTTGTCCCAACTGTAATGTATACGAAAATTTTGTGTTTCATCTAATGAACATATCCTGCAAATTGTACGTCTGCTGGCTGTACATGGGACGTAACATTCTTTTACGCAAAATTATACTCAGTTTTCGTCACGGACGTGCTTCCGCTATTTACTTATAAAGATCGTAGCCCATTTAACGTTATTGGCGATATTTTTCTGAGTCGAAATCAACTAAGATCTAGCCACACGATAATATGTTTGTTTTGAGTTTCTGTCCTTCCCTTGTCAAATCCGAAGCGAAATTACATTTTTAGACGAGCCTCCGAAAAAAAAAAAAAAGAACGTCCGTGATGATTAAAACGTTGTCGAGTGGGGCACCATCTTGCTTTGATGGCGAAGATACATTTTACCTTTGGCTCTCTTGCCGAATGGTTGCATGTCATGTTTGGAGCGGCTGGGTCTCGTCTGCAGTTTTTGGACGATACGATTCACCGAAAACCAAGCAAATTTCTCTGAGAATTCACCTCCTAATCCCCCTCTGAGCTATTATTATATTTTGAAAGGATGTCAAATTTCTTATAATTCGCATTGACAAAACCTTTTCAAATTTTTGAAAGATTTAGGAAGGCTACGTACTCTCTGTCGATTAGTTACCCGTCCTGGAACATGACCCTAGTATAGTAAAACGAACGTCCGTGACAATTTCAGCGAACGTCCGTGACGTATGCAATCCCACCGATAGGGATAACTTGTCCCGAAATTATCCTTTATTCTCTAAAATTTTTAGCTCCAATAGTGACAAATAAAGTTTTACAAAGTAAACAATGAATTTAGAGCAATAGTTTCAGAATTTTTAAGGCGGTGTGTGATCATGATGAACAAACAATTCAACATTTACTCGCAATTTTACGCTTGTTTTCCCTCTAATTATACAAAAACACCTTAACAATGAAAACCAAGTTATAGGAAAATGGAATTTTGCGTAATCTGTAATTTATGGCATTTTAATTCTTTCTGATGAGGTTTTAGAGATAATTGAAGACCTGAATATAAAAACGACCCAAGTCCAATTTTTGGCCAAATTCAGTTTGACATAGGAAATTGCAGCATATGCATGGACTCATCTTGTGTATAAATGATAAATCCTAATTACCCTCCGGAAGTGCCTGAAATGAATGAGTTAAAGGAGACCTCCGGATGATTTTCAGATTTTTACATTTGAACAACTATAAATTAGTTACACTGAGGACAGAGTTTCAGAATTTGTGATAATTGGGATGAAGAATAAGAATATTTCCAAAATTTAAAACAAATTGCAATGAACAAGGATGATGACATGGCAGAGTCACCATAAGAATGCATGAGTTGGGGCTCAAGGAAGCAGAACAAAAGACGAAGGCATGCATAGATTATACACAGGTGAACTTGCAAGCAATCGGTATTGTAATGGAATTACACTGCGACATTTCTGAAATATGTGAACCTCCTATGTCATCATCCTTGTTCAGTGTAATTTGTTTAAGGTTTTTCACACTATTGTTTCTCTTTTCAAGAACCACAATAAATTCTACAAATCTGTATATGGAGTTGTCGATTGATGTACTACATGATGTAAAATTATGAAAATCGTCTGGAATGTCCCTTTAAATCTTGTACCAATGCAAGAATGAAGGAATTGGGTAATTCTTACATTCATATTATAGCGCCCTCTCTCATCCTTCTCTCATCTCTAAAGCAGAATATCATGTATATGAATCAAAGAACGACCCAAGTCCATCACACAAAATGGCCTCTCCACAATTAATGTAAATGTTGATTGTCATAATAATGTATGTACTTACTTGTATATACAATGTTGCCGTCCCACCACAATTAAATATGATATTATTGGACAAATAAAAAAGATATGATTTTTTTTTTAAGTTTACTCGAAATGATCTTCCATGGACTTGGGTCGTTCTTATATTCAGATACTCAATTTGCACTGTTACAGGCTCTGAAAGTTTCGCTCCCGGACGTTCGGTCCGAGAAAGGAAAATTCTGGTAATTACAAATATATCACTGTACATGAAGGTATTGTTACTTGATATTCTCATACCCAAAAGTGAATAACGTTCAGCATTCAATTTACCTGTAATAACAAAAGGAAAACGTTTTGCTCACGGATGTTCGTTGGAAGCACAAGTCCATGGATTACATAGTAGGAGATACAGGAACAGTGCCACGTTTTAGTGACAGATGCTCCCCGTGTATATCTTTAGAGTAAGGTAGCTGCCATCTCAAACAGAACACATCCAGTTTTGGTCTCCATTACGGACGTTCGCTGTAATTGTCATGATATTTTACGCCTTAGTATATTCTTATTTTTCTCTTCACAACGATTTTTCTCTCGTTCCCTAAGTAGCCTGAACATGCTGCTACCAAAGTGGGGGCGCTGTGGTATAGTGGATAAGACTCCCGACTCCCGAACGGAGGACCGTGAGTTCGAATCCCGCCCAGTGCTTACATCCTTGGACAAGATGTTTTTACCCACAATGTCCCTCTCGACCCAGGTGTATAAATGGGTACCTGGCAACGCTAGGGTAATAATAATAGCAGGGCCCTCTGGTAGAGCAGTGCAGGCAACACTGAAGAGGCTACCCTGGGTAAATAAAACCTTATTATTATTATTATTATTATTATAAAGTGAAAAACAAAACAAAACAAAACGAATCCGAAAAGTGCTACGCAGTCACATTCATGATATATTAAAACAAAAAGGATGAAGTGACGAAAGAAGTCTGTAATGGGCATGTGTATAAGAAACGGACAAGTTTCAAAAGGACGTGGAAGCAGTTGAATGAAAATGAGAAGACAAAGAGAAGAGATCGAGCTCCAACACACAGAGAAAAGAATTGCCAGTGCACTTCCGTTATACCAAATTCCTCTGGAGGAGCTTTTTTCTTGTTTGTTTATTTTTTGTAATCGAAATGTCATCATAAGCGAACAAATATAATGCAGTGTACAATTATTGTCTGATAAAAACACGCAAATCCCCCGTTTATCATGACGTGGTGCTTTTTTTATATTCATCAATGTAGAGCAATGTCAATTTGCAATTCTGTCGCAGGTGTTTTATTTTATTTTACATTTAAGAGACAGAGAGATCGTCAAGTTGTTTGTGCTTTTGTGCTTACTTTGAAAACACATGTTAAAAAAAGTAATGATTTAGTAACAGGTTTAAGGTCGCACTTTGATACGTTCGCTCTTCCAAAGATTCGTTACTCCGAATGTCCAAAGGTTTCATATTCCGAAAATGGAAAAAAAGGGGTTTGTAGTTAATTCAGGAGGTTTCTTATTACAGAATTTCTTATTTCGAAAGTTTGTTAATCCGAAAATTAAATATGAAAGGACTATTTTTTTAGGTCCGTTCTCCTAAAAGTGGAATGGGCCTGATATTCGTTTAGGTGAAAACGATTATTATGAGAGTTTGAAATCTGGAGGGTTTCGTTGTTTCTCCAAGTTTGGATAAACGAACCTGATTTTTCATGTTCCAATTAACAAACCTTTCGATTAACCTTCGAAGATTCCTATCATATACCGAATAAAAAGCTTCATGATCATGTGAACTCTTATCAAATTTCGGAGTAACAAACTGTATAATGAAAAACGAGCCTCCGAAATGACGCGCTACAAAAATGTCTGTTATAACGAACCATAATTGTATAATATCGAAGTCACAAACATCTATCCAAGTTATATGGATTTCCTGTGTTCTTTTATGACGAAACTTCGGAGTATCGAACCTAATATAATTTCTGACTAATATAATAACACAAATTCTCCTCGGTAACAGTGTGTAACACAAGGAGCAAACGCAGAGGGATTTTTCCTATACACATTGATAACCGTATTCGTTGCCCTTCCCAGCTAAACTTCGTATTTCGATAACGGAGCTCAATTCTCGGTCATATTTAGCTGTGACCATGTTCGATATGAGCAAATTTTTCATTGTAGACTTTAGATAACAAATTTAGGTCCTGTATCTTTACTTCGTGGTAACGAAATTCTGATAAAATATATTCGTTCTCAAGGATGGACCATACGTCACTGAAATTGCACGTACGTTTGTACGTTCATTTACGAAAGGTGAAAAAAAATTGTTTCTTTGATTCCCCAGCATGGGAAAATAAACAAGCTTTTATAATTGAGAATTGGTAAAATTTATTCAAGATTTTGCGGAGGAGTTTGCTCTCGACATGAAATCGCTGTTTGCTGTGAATAGAATGCCTTTCCAACTCAAGAGAGCTGCATTGTTTAATATCTCGTTTGTTCCGAACGTCCGTGAGCTATATGCGAACCTCCGTGATGAAAACTATGCTATGTTTGTTGGATTATAGAGACTGCCTGGATCAGATACAGCTTGAAAAAGTAACTTATTATTTGGGAGTAAGGATTGATGTATGGGATAGTGGAATAAGAGTAATAATAAACAGTACTATTCCTCACGGACGTTCGCTGCTCTGGACATAATAAACTTCCGGAAAAAAAAAAAAAAAAAAAAACTTATTCCTCTGGGAAAATCATAGTATAATTGGATTCATATTAAAACTTGAGATATGCTCTTTCAGGTAAGAGAAATGATTTGGAGAATGTCCTACTTTTTGAATTGTGCGTTGTTTTGGCTCAATTGTACATCGTTCAAAAGTCTGACCCATATATGTGACCCTGCATCACAAAACAAACAAAAAGACGCCAGACATGAAATTTTAGTTAAGACCATATTCTGAAAGAGCAGACTTCAAATTTCAAAACAGTAGCATTATCCTTTCAAAAATTATTAGACTTGAAAGTGAAGAGAGTACAAAGGATTTCAAAAAATGACAAGGGGCTTTCAGACATACCTACCTGATCATTCTCCTCTACCCCAAAAAGGGGTTGTACAATAACACATTTTTCCGTTCGTGTTATTATCCCAAACTAAAGAATAATGTGGAAAAAATAGCTCTTTCACAAAATATGAAAAACTCAAGACTGACTTAGTTGACCCATTGCGCTTGTTTTGAGCCCTCACGTAATATCAAGGGGTGTGACTTTTTTTTTGTTTTGAAATGCACGGTCACAATTGTATCAAAGGCAGGAGAGAAATCCAGGCTGATACCAACAAGATATGAATATTTATCTAAAGTATGCGCGGCATTATCAATAAACTTTTTCTGTGTTCCCGGTGAACCCCGAATTGACAGTTTATGAAACTTTATAAAGATTAAGAACATTAATTGTTATTATAAATAGTATTTTTTTTCTAAAATTTTAGATAAGGATGAAAGTAGAGAATTGGGTCTATGCAATTCTTATATCAAAATCATCTCCTTTTTTGAATAAAGGAACCTAGTTCAGTGTTCGTCCCAAAAACCCTAAATTCTCAATGCTCGAATGGTCATTGAAGCATTAAAAATTTAGGGTTTCTGGAACGAACACTGAACTAGGGCTTTCTATAGCTCAGTCTGTAGAGCGCCGGGCTAGCATCCGGAGATCTTGAGTTCGAATCCCGACGGAATCCCATTTTCTTTGCTCAATTTTCCATAAATAAATGATATTTCTTTCTGGTCCGTTTTTCTGTTACCGTTTGTTATATTCTAACCAAATTACACTAGAATGGAACAGAGAAGAAGATGGCTATAGTCAATAAGGGTCTGAACACAATGCAGTCATATATATTGCGAAGATCGGCTTTCCCACACACACACACACACACACACACACACACACACACACACACGCACACACACACTCACTCACACGCACACAAACTAATAGAAAGGCAGGGGAGCACCCCATGACGTTCACACACATAAACACACACAGTCTATACTTAAAATGTCTTGCGTTATATGCGGTGTATCTGGTGTACCTATTTGTTTATGTTCCTTTTTGAGCGTGAGCGTGTGTGTGTGTGTGTGTGTGTGTGTGCGGAGAGTGAAAGCGAAGAGTGTGCCTGAGGAAAGGCACATACAAATAAAAAGAAACAGAATATCTAGAGTTACCAAATCATTTTACGAGTTCTTCGGAATATTCTACCAGCTTCCATATCACGTATTTTGCACACATTCCTTATACAAATATGTTGTTGTTTTGTAAAAATAGTACATATGAGAGAAATACAGAAATACAGAATCTGAATGGGAACTTACCGCACAAATGTCGTTTCAAAATGCACCAACGAAAGGGTTTTACTTGCAGCTAGAAGCGCGCTTGAAGCCGGGATGGGTGCGACGGAGATTTGTCAACTGGCGAGCAGGCGATATAATTATGACAGTGGGCTACGAAACTGAACGTGCGCTCCCTTGGCATTCGCTCACACTATTTATCCAACCACCACTGAGTTAATCACACCTTGGGGTCCTGTGAGATTATTTTGCAGTTTGTCAGACATGACAGAGGAAGAAACACTGTTTATTGCGTGCGCACGCACACGTACGATGACGGTTCGATAGGCTGAAAGGCATTAACGCCAACTACTTCAGATTGTAACTGTTCAAAGACAACGCAAGATGGAATTTCTTTGCTTCGCATTGCAAGATGTATTGAACATATATATATTTTTTTTTTTCACAGTACCAAAACACGATTCGGGCTGTCGGAAACTACAGGAGGCATAAAAAAAAACATATTTTATACGTATATATCTTTATAGATGAGGAATATAAGATGTTCATGGCAATATTTAGGAAGGCCCCCTTAGGTTCCTAGAGGGGTGAAAGTTTGGAGGGGGAACAAACAAGGGGGGGGGGATGAAGAGAATCACATTTCCATCTTCTTCAGAACCAATAGGCAGATTTCTTCACCCAAAATTGCTAGGAATCATCCTTCCGGTAGAAGGAACCAAAGTTCTTTGTATGCTTGGGGTGGGAGGTCTCCTAGCGACATGGAGAAGGGGCCTTAATTTACAGGGAAATAGCGTCAAGTGTATTGACTGCGATACTTTGGCTAGCGACTAGCCTACCCCCCCCCCCCCTTTTGTCAAAATATGATGGTTAGTGTGTTGCCATATTAACAGTATATCATCGCAACAAACTATTACAAAATCTGCAGATCAAATCACTCCCTCATTTCTTGCCAAATGCTCACGATAGTTGGCACGTACTTTGGTCTTGTAGTGAAGACGAACAAGACACATTCGTTGAAGAACGGGTACTGCGTTGTCATGGTAACGACATATAGAAATAAATCAGAGAAAATGCAAAAATCGCTTTTGATTGTCACTTAAGGCCGTCGTACGCGTACAAGGAAGTGGGTAGAAATCATTTTTTGTGATATATTTAAAATTATGATTTGTTTAGAATTGAGTCTCGACTGGCTTGTTAGATAGGGACACTGCTAGTGTGTAATCAGCCAGTAAAAAAGGGGGGGGGGGTAATAAACCGTTGTCAAGGGACAACGTAAGGCCCCAGTCACATATAAATACGGATCCTCACGGATCTGCACGATGATCCGTGGAGTTCCGGGATAGTTTCGACCTCGATATGGACGAGCGTTGATACGACTGTACACGCGGTATCACATCACCACGACAGTTACACAGATAAGGCCGAAGGAGCGCGGACGCGTCTATCATCCATGGACCAGCACGGCATCTACACGGATCAACACGGCATCTACACGGGTCAGCAAGGCAGCTACACGGCAGCCACACGGATCATCTCGGATTGCTCTGCCAACTCGTCTGCGGTCGCCGGATGACGCCAGATGTTTTTGACCTCCAAAAGTTGCCGTGTTGGCCTCCCGAATGTCCGGGGATTTCCAAGGCCGCAACACGGATCTCTCCCCGGATCACCCCGGATGAGATCCGGGGTGTTACGGCAAGACTATGTGACGAGGGCTTTATCAAAATGTAGCATTGCAAAGTTAGTGATTGCATGGGTGGGTCTCTCATTAACAAGTGGCGCTCTCTATATCAAACAAACAAACAACCCCCCCCCCCAAAAAAAAAAAAAAGAAAGAAAGAAAGAAAGAAAGAAAGAAAGCCGGCATTTAGAATAATGAGGGCGTGGACAGAACTTTGATATTATGATACATTTTCTGATTTTAAAGTCTTCTTCGGTTTGAACTTGTTGACTTTTTTTTATTCATTCTAAATCACAGATATCGCGCCATTTTCAGACTTTCTCCAACAATCATTTTACAATCTAATGAAGACATTGCTTGAAAGTCAATGCCATGTTGTTCTTCTGGATTGAGGATGAAGAGAGGACGAGGAGGGAATCCAGATACATGTATTTGAAGCAAGTTGCAAGAACAAAAAAAAAAAAAAGTTAAATTTAATAAAGTTTGCATAACACTTACACTGCGTTTACATCACTGTGAGAACGTAATTTTTGCTCAATGTCAGAGCGGCCTTGAGATGGCAAAACAATGTATGTCAAAAAGTCATGAAAATTGACTTAGTCACATATTTCAGCTTATTGTAGTATATTCTAACTCTTGACCAAATCTTGAAATCAGAACCCACTCCATTACTGAGATATGACGCTCCCTTCCATTGGAAATTGTTCAAATTTTGTTGGCTAAACAATGTAGGCGGCGATATGCTTGTCCTTCTCGGCCTGGAAAAGACAAAGCAATGTTTCTATGTCCAACCTCATTTCGAGTAAATGGAGTTTGAAGTTTCGCAAACCTACAGCTTTTTTTCCAGTTTCGTTGAACATTTCATATCTTACCCTAGAAGGACCAACACTATCATTAGTACAGTGCACGCAAATTGATTTCACTAGACCTTCATTTTTAGATTAATTTGCATTTAATCAGAATATACATTGTTTTACCGTCTCAACATAACCACAGCAATGAGTAGAGCTATACAATATACCTGTATATCATACAAGCATGTTACAATGTTGCGCTAGCCCTCCCGACGTCTCCTGTTTGTTGGTGATAAAAGAAACGAACCTTCCATCGTTACTAATTCATTGATCAGTCATGATTGTACGTGTATTTACTCAGAAGCGATATCGCTATCAATGACAGGGTCTTCCTACCTTCAGCAGAATATTGTTAGATAAATTCACATTCAATTGTATGTTTGTTATATATATATGAAGAGTTTGTTTGCAAAAACCGATAAGTCCATTTTTGAAGATTTTGAAGTACGGTATCTGTCATATAATACAAAATAATACATTTTAAATGATATATTGGTCACTACACATAAAGGTACATTTTTGGGTTTATTGTCACCTCGTCTACAGCCACTTTGTCTATTTTCCAATTGGTCTACTGGCATATCGTCTATTACCGATTAGTCTAATACCCATTTGGTCTACAACTCGTTTTGTCCAGTACCCATATTGTCTAATAGTCAATTTGCCCACTACCCGTATTGTCTAATACCCAACTCGTCTAAGGAGCATTTCGTCTACAAAACAATTGATCTAATAGCCAAATCGTCTACACTCACAATGTCTATTTGCCATGTCGTCTAATATCTATTTTGTCTACTACTAGTTAGTCTACTCCCACCTCGTCTACAAGTCAATTAGTCTACATTCACTTTGTCTAGTTATCATATCGTCCAACCCTTAGTTTGTCCATACCCAATATGGTCTATACCCATCTGGTCTACTCCCAACTCGTCTACTCCCAATTGGTCTACTCCCAACTGGTCTACTCCCAACTGGTCTACTCCCAATTGGTCTACTCTCTACTCGTCTACTCCCAATTGGTCTACTCCCAACTGGTCTACTCCCAATTGGTCTAGTCTCTACTCGTCTACTCCCAACTGGTCTACTCCCAATTGGTCTACTCCCAACTCGTCTACTCCCAACTCGTCTACTCCCAACTCGTCTCCTCCCAATTGGTCTACTCCCAGCAACTCGTCTACTCCCAATTGGTGTACTCCCAACTGATATAGTTTTACTCTCAACAATTTACCCAAACTGATCATTTCCATCTGGTCATGCTAATAATGAATATTCCACTTTGTTTAGTGTCCAGTCCGTCTCACTGTCATGAACTATTCATATTAAACCTGCCCTTAATTAGCACAAAAATCAATATTACTATTAGACTATTCTAGTTGTTAATTATTCCGCACATGCTGAATATAAAGACATACTAATCAATGGTGAGACATGACTATCCAGTCTACATTCTGGCCGTAAAATAACTAAATAATGATAAACTAGCTCAGTTACAATCCTCCATCACAAACGAAATGTCAGTCATATGTTTACTGCGAAAGCGCCTTTCTTTTTATATCCTTTCATACGGAACTTTCAAAAAGAAGTAAAGAAAGTAGAAGTCATGAAGTCAACCGCATGTTTAATCAGAGCACGTCTATTATCATACTGTTCAACCCACATAACTCGAGTAGTGCTTTGACTGTATACAAAATACATAGGTGTTACAAAAAGCATTTCACACTTTGAATCCTTGAATGTTTTCATTTTTTAATATTACCTCCAACAAAATTTTATTCTCTTCAGCTATTGCATATATCAATACTAGTGTTGTCTGGTATATAGTTTTTGAACTATTAAACATCAAAAGCGGGACTTTTTTTAACACCTATTACTAGTACGTGAGTACACACAAGCCCAGTACGCGCTGTGCAAAAGTCGCCGCGCTTCGCACGGTGTACCGTCTGGTCGTGCTAATACAAGGGAGAGTTCGTGGATTTGTGTGGCGCAGTGCTGGTCACCTGACTTAGCACATGTCACGCGACGCCTCGGGGGAAGATTCACCCCGCGAGCGTCTTAACAGACACCATCGCGGGGTAGCCTATACGGCGGTGCGCCCGAAGCTACCCCGCGTCTACCCTTGTCGATCGAAGGGTACACCGGGTAAGGTTTCGCCCGAGGTTACCCCGCGGCTACCCCGAGGCTGTCCACTGTGTTGCGTCTTAACAGACACAGGGAAAGATTCTTCACCCGAAGCTACCCCGAGGCTACCCTGCGTTTTTTAAGACTTCGCCCGAGGCTACCCAGCGACTACCCCGAGCCTGCCCAATGTGTTGCGTCTTAACAGGCACAATCTTCCCAGGGGAAGAATCTTCACCCGAGGCTACCCCGAGGCTACCCTGCGTTTTGTGGCCTGTTAAGACGGGGTACAAGACACATGCACTGACTCGCTCAAATCCTTTTCCGCCCTCAGGAATGTCCGGTAAGCTGGAAAATCCCTACACTCAACAAGCCCGCGTAACTTGCCCGGAAAGGTGTGACAGGGCCTAAACATAGTTGCGGGTAAAAATATTAAAGTGCGCACCTCCGGGCGAGTACGGAATAGGTACGTGCTAGTTACCGCCATGTGCGGGTCATCTGCTGGGATCTACGGGTAGGAACAATAATGTTCTTCGCAAGTCGTACGCAAGGCTTGCCTGGAAAGGTGTGACACGGCCTTAAGAGAAGAGCACGCATTTCAGCAGTGAGCATTCGAATTCATGTCAGGCTGGCGACGGAATCTATTCAAATTCGTGACTAGGCAACCATGTTCCAAATAGCGGCATTCCATTTAAAAGAAGGCCGGAATTAAGTTAGTTTAGGGCCGTTGTATGTCGTTTTTATTTAGCTATGAATATATCGGGATTTATGATGGATATTACTTATTTTGAAGTTGAGGTTCACCTGTTCATTGACTATGAAATCGGCTTCACGAAAAATTATACAGGCACATGTCCCCCTGATAGGACGTAACATGGAGGTCCCATGTGTGACAGAGTCATAACTCATGCACGCAAAAGATCCCACTTCATTTATTCATCGCAAAGAGCAGTGAGTGTTTCCCGCTGAAGTGGTCCCACCTGTTTACCAACTGGACCCTATAGAAGACCACAAATTGCAGCCATCTTCTTAGATGGAAAATGAAACAAAAACAAACCAACAAACATTAGGTAGGCCAACTGTATATTCCTACAGACGAGCATGATACTGAAATTTGGTTGACACCTTCAGAATAAAAAAAAAAAATCGACTAGGCTTAAAATTGAAAATGATAACATGAACATCGTAAACTTCTAATTTGTCTTATTGGATTACTTTTGCGGGAATATGTGAGGTCATTGTGTGTCAATTTGTCTTTCAATTAATGCATCACCATTATGTGGTTAGTGTTAGGGCGTTGTCAGCATGCGTGCAGTATCATCAACAAATATGATTACACTGTCGTTGTGTTGTTTGGATACACTGCTGTTGAACCTTAAAACAGCAATGATTACACTATATGCAAGCATTTATTCGTTGTGTATGCGCTTTCTCATTTCTTAAACAAAAAACTTGGTCGCCTGAAAATGAATTTTTACGCTCCAAACAAACTCTTCTGGACTATCACATGACTATCACGTGAATTTGAATGCACGAGTAAAAAAAATACCTTGCTCGCATTCAGAAATTGCACGCCCAATCGTGAATTTGATTTTACAAATGCGAAATAGAACGCCCATGAATGAAATTGATCACTCGAATTCTAAATTTGAATGCCCCAATATTTCCGCGTGCGTATGCCTTGTGAATTTGAATGCACGTTATATGACTTTGAATGACAAAAGTATGAAATTGACCGGGAAAACTATATATTATATATATATATATATATATATATATGTATATATATAGGCCTATATATTATATATATATATATATATATATATATATATATATATATATATATATATGAAGTGTTTGTTCGCAAAAACCGATAAGTCCATTTTTGAAGATTTTGAAGTACGGTCTCTATCATAAAGTAAAAAATAATACCTTTTAAATGATATATTGGTCACTTCTTATAAAGGTACATTTTTGAAGTTATGTTCAAAAGAAGCAAAAATTTTCTTATTATTCTTTTTATTTTTCTTGAACTTTAATCGCAAATAACTCCATTTGGCAAATATGGACTTATCGGTTTTTGCAAACAAACTCTTCATATATATATATGAAGAGTTTGTTCGCAAAACCGATAAGTCCATTTTTGAAGATTTTGAAGTACGGTCTCTGTCATAAAGTACAAAATAATACCTTTTAAATGATATATTGGTCACTACATTATAAAAGTACATTTTTGAAGTTGTGGTCAAAAGAAGCAACAATTCTCTTATTATTCTCTTTATTTTTCTTGACCTTTAATCGCAAATATCTCCATTTGGCAAATATGGACTTATCTGTTTTTGCGAACAAACTCTTCTTATATACATCTATATTTGAAGAGTTTGTTTGCAAAAACCGATAAGTCCATATTTGCCAAATGGAGATATTTGCGATTAAAGGTCAAGAAAAATAAAGAGAATAATAAGAAAATTTTTGCTTCTTTTGACCATAACTTCAAAAATGTACCTTTATATGTAGTGACCAATATATCATTTAAAAGGGATTATTTTGTACTTTATGACAGAGAGCGTACTTCAAAATCTTCAAAAATGGACTTATCGGTTTTTGCAAACAAACTCTTCATTTGTATGATTGATCAGCCTATTATCTCGCTTTAATCTCATTCAATTAAGCAGAGTGAAAGAGACCACGGAGACAGCACTGGTGACGGAGACAGTGATAGGGACAGTCACAGTGATAGCAGCATCCCAAAACGAAAGAGGAGACGCGAAACAGGCCACGGATATGGACAGGAAAGTTCTCCTGTTCCGTATGAATCTGAGATAATCGGAGACAAACTTGTAATAAGGAAAATTAAATCTACGTACGAATGTGAGATGATCGGAGACAAACTTGTGATAAGAAAAGTTGTATCTCGAGAAGACAAAAACAAAAACAAAAAAAAAAAACAGGAGGAAATGCACCACGAAGGGGAGCGAAGCAACCCAGAAAACGAAAACAAGTCGTCGACTGAGAGCTAATAAATCTGGAGTCATGGAGTAGAGTAAAGCAGTTTGTAGGATTTCCAAGAACCAGGGACATGATAGCTACATCTGTAAATCTTAACAGATTGCATCCTGTATCGAAACAGTATGACAATCTCTATTTCTTGACCTTTTCGTTTTCAAAGGAGATTTCAATAATCACAATTTCTCGGAAAAAAAAAGTACCGATGATTATGACATGACACGCCCTTATTTATATCGTTGTTGTTGCGTTATTGGGCTGAATGTTGTGTTGAGTAAGCTACATAGTTAATATAAGGACTTTTAATTTGACTTTTAAATATTCCAGTGATAAAACGATGTCTAGATGTTTTCTACGATAATGTAGATATTAATATCAATATGATTCCTATCGTTAGCTCTTTCTCCTTGACGTGTACATTCCACTCAACAACAGCCACGTGGTCAACCGAGAATAATTCATGTTTTTATGTGATAGGAATTATGGCGACTTTAACTGTAGCAGTCTAACTTCATAAAGAAAAAAGAAATACCTAGACATCAAGCGCAGTGATCACGCTAGAAGTGGTGGTGAAACCGTTTTAATCAACTTTTATTGCGGAAACACAGACAATTTGTTGGGTTTTTTTTTTATTATAAATAGCCATGAAATAACAGTGCCATGTGTTTCTTTCGTACAGTGCTTGACTTTGATAAGAAGACTGTTTTGCCAATATGCAAAATGACAGTAATAAAGTGTAAATATTATTTATACATGCAAATGTGAGGCTGTACAAGTGTACATTATGGTCGATGTAGAGAGGTGTAAGTGAAATGTACTCACAACGAAATGTGCCTTTCCTACTATTGCGCAAGGCTCAGTTAGTATCTCCTTTGTCCGTTTTTCTTCCAGGGAGTAAAGTATAGCTAATTGTTTTCACGATATGCTTGATAGCCATTTAACAGTGAACATACTATTTTAATACTAATTGCTTGATGAAATTGATGGTTTGTTTTTTATGGCATTTACAAAGGTGTTTTTTTTTTTATCTTTGAAAATAGCAATGAAAGAATTGGCCGTGTTTCACTTCTTTTACCGTAGAATATTTTGAAGGATATTCTGTTATTTGTGATTGGTGTCGTATTAGGTCTACCAGCATGGGTTATGAAGGCAGCCAGTGCTATTACGTATTTTTCTATTTGATACGTTCATGGAAATGAAAATTGAGACATCAGCTGCAATGTTATTAGAGTAAAACCACGATTATATGATTAGGAAAAAACAACACTTTCTTGGGCATATGATAGAAAACATTAACCTTTAAAATTCTCACTTCCGATTACAAACTATCGACAACAACAACAAGAACAACAACAACAATTTCTGGAATGCTGTTTGAGGGATGGTTTACACTTCTTATTAAACATGTAACCGATACATGCTGTTTATCATCATACAATTTCTAATCCGATGTGTGGGTTGGCTTCAGATTTATAATCCAGTTGTAACAGCACACTGGTAATGACATAGAAAATACTTCATTAGACAAAACGGCAGCAATCACGTTGCTGTTGCAAAGCACAAGACAATCATGTCTTAGTTAAAGGCATAATTTACTATTTGCAGATGAAACAAAAACCCAGCAATAGTGCTTTAAAATAGTTCTATTCAACTGTGAGTTAGGGATATAAATAACCACTGTCAAAATTTGAATTCTTGTAATCGATGTTAAGTGTTGTTGAATACACAAAATGTGAACAATAGTTATAATAAAAGTGTTTCCAGATTAAACCGTATAACGGTTTATTGAGAAAAACCCTGATATCTCCTTACATTTTAGGTTTTATTGCAAATATTTCATATGGTAAGATGTTTTATGATACAACAGACCTACACATATGCATCAAATGTGACATCTTGAACATCTTTGAAATCACTGCTCCCAAAGGTAAACTGGACCTTTAATATTGAGCGTTCTCTTCCAACCGTTATTATTACAGTTTTATGTTAATGAATAACTATGCTTCACCACTGTAGTTTACTTTTGCACATTAGAATTTTTCAAATGGTAGAATACAATCTCCTTACTGCAGGAAAGGAAATCATATTTCAATCGAGAAAAATCTTGCTGTTTAATAATGTGCTTGCTAAGCAATGATGCATTGAATGCTTAGAAAATGAAATGCCTTTTTATATTTGTCATCACGTAAATGTTTGCTCTTGTTCACTTTGTTCTAAACGTGATCAGTGCTTATTTTTGCAGTATTTATTGTGTAATTGTGTATATCTGTATTTCCGTCATGTCATTTTCCACTCTTGATATTTCAGTACCATGTCATATTTGGTTGAGATACCTTCTTTATGTCATGCATTGTTGAAATGCCCCCCCCCCCCCACCCCCTCAAAAAATGTCGATTTCATGCACAATACCTAAAATATCGCCGTGTTCAGATTGCGTGTGTATAATGTTTGCAGTAGTCTCGAGACTATAGTCTTGTGTGATATGTTGACGTAAAACAAATGACATGTTTGGAGTACTTTTGAACTCTCCAATTATACAAAGGCCAACATAACGTTGCACCCTAAAAGCATGAGAGAAAAACAAATGTTTTTCTCATGAAAAATTACAATGTTTTTTTTTTTTTATGTGAACACTTGTACATGGTAGTTAGTGTCTACAGTCGAGAAAATAGGACTCTTCTTGCCTGTTTTTTCTTTTCATTTTATATTATACAGATTGCCATTTTCCTCTTGATTCGTTCTGTTTTGCCTGTTTGAGGATGACATCTTCCTTAGCTGTTCAGTTAATACAAGCGATGACTATGTTGACAACTAGTGTGTACGCCTAATGTCTTTCGGGTTTATTCGAACATTGGACATATTGTTTGCATCAACTCTTTCATTATTCAGCATAGGATGAGACGATCAGAGTATAGAACCATTTTTGCACAATGAAATAATAAAAATAAATGCTTTCATTACCATATCACGATATCTTTTCCACTTGTATGCAGTTTTGCTGAGTGGCAGTTGGTATGATATAAGGAAGAAGAAGGGACAGATTGATTCAGGTGGTGGTTACATAAAGATAAGAACGTTGGAATGAGGCTTACTGAGCAGTTTTGTTGTAGAAAAAATAATATCATTCTGTGCTGTGATATGGGAAGTAAACACATTTCGCTTAACAACTGCACAGTCAGGTTGGTGATTGATAGCGATTTATCTGAATTAAGGGTGCAACGTACTGATTACAGCTCCCACATCCTGCTCCTGTTTTGTGCTTCTATATTCCTGTCCGGTGGTGTTTCATCATGTTTTGACCTGCAAGTGATTCGTCCATAATTCATTGATACCTGTGGTGACATCTAACTTCTTGCTTGACACCAAACACTTTGAAAAATGTTTTTGCAGTCTTCGCCTAAGCTGAGCACCGAGTGGCCATGTTCTACACCACACATTGCATGGACAGGATACTACGGCTATTCATCCTTGAACAAGTATAATTGTTATCCTTTTATTGTGAACAATAACACATGTCAATCACACCGGACCCCGGAAACGAGTGTGTGTGTTCTCAGGTTACAGTTTGTTATTCCGAGGTTCGTTATTCCGAAGGATCGTTAATCCGAAAATGAAATTAGGTTTGTTATTCCGAAGATTCTTTAATTCGAAAATAAAATTAGGTTCGTTAATCCGAAGGTTCGTTAATCCGAAAATAAAATGAGGCTCGTTATTCAGAAGGTTCGTTACAAGTCTATTTCATTTTCGGATTAACGAACCTTCGGAATAACTAACCCTATTTAATATTCCGATAAACGAGCTTAGGAATAGCGAACCCTATTTCATTTTCGGATTAACGAACATTCTTAGTAACGAACCTTCGGAATAACCCCGCAAATGTTAGGATTAACGAACCTCTAGGTATAGGGGATTTGTCAGTTTTGAATTAGAGAAGCTCCAAAATAACGAACAGAACCCCGTTCTTCTTCATAGCACTTTTATGCAGTTTGGGACGCGTTACAGTCTGATAGGCAGGTATGTACCTCATGCACACTGTAACCAGACAGCGTAATAAAAATCACCGGATGGACATTCACAAGTACAGGGGAGTAAGGATATATTATGTTAATATCTCAACTCTAACGCGTCCTTCCAGTCTCTTCTTCTACAAGCTGGTGATATCAGCCCGAATCCAGTTAATGGATTAAAGTTTGCACATCTGAATGTACATTGCTTGTTATGCAAATATGATCTTTTTATTACTTAGAAGTTACATGATTATCCATTTGATATTTTCACTTTGTCGGAAACATTTTTGGATGACATTGTAACTGATGCAGAGATTTGTTTTGATGGTTTCGCAGTCACATAGAGACGTGACCGCAATCGACACGGCGGAGACGTGGCAATATATATTTCAGAAGAGTGGAATTTCTCTGTCTTTAAGTTGTAAAAGCTGGAGTATGTTTCTAAATGTGGGTTTTTATCGATGTTGGCAAGTCTTGGCGAGTATGTATGTGTGTGTGTGGGGGGGGGGGGATATCGGCCATCGTGTAACAGGCAAAGAACGAGTGTCAAATGAAAAATGATAGGATGGTGAGAATAAATGTGACCCTGCATAACAAAACAAACAAAAAGTCGCCAGACATGGATTCTTAGTTAAGGGCAGATTCTGAAAGAGCAGACTGTAAGCTTTAAAATTATGTATAGTTCAATTGAAATGGACTCTCCTAACCTATCTAAATATTGGAAAGAAAGCACACACTCTGGAAAAGTGGGAACCGAGAAAAGAGACTCTGAAGTACATTGTCTATTCAAGCGCTTAATCTTTACCAAGCCGTGCTGGCTGTGCGATGAATGGGACAAAAAAAAATCAGATGTAAACCACTGGAGTTACAACAATGAAGGTATTATGAGATTAAACTGAAATTGAGCATGCCTTTTTAGCACATTCTGTCCATAATTAATGGCTACTTTCAAAGCAGTAGCATTATCCTGTCAAACGTTATGGGAGTTGAAAGTGAAGAGTGTGTACAAGGTTTTGAAGAAATGAAAAGAGGACTGTAATGACACACCTTATCACACTATCTACCAAAAAGTGTTCGAGATAAACTGCTTAAAAACACACTTTCCTGCCCGTTCTATGATCCCGGATTTTAGCATAATGTAGAAGAAGACTAAGAGTTTGTTTGCAAAGACCGATAAGTCCATATTTGCCAAATGGAGATATTTGCGATTAAAGGTCAAGAAAAATAAAGAGAATAATAAGAAAAATGTTTGCTTCTTTTGACCATAACTTCAAAAATATACCTTTATATGTAGTGCCCAATATATCATTTCGTCGGTCGCATTACGAACCGGCAAATGTTCGTATTCGCCGGTTCGTAAAATCCCTGTTCAGACGGTAACACACGTGAGGTATGTGGGGCGAATCGAGGAGCTTGCGAGGCCGCGAGCGAGGGCTCGTCATCACCATCAGTCCCATGCACTCGGAATTGTGCTGGTATGTAACTACTAGCTGCATTTCGTTGCTCATTTGTTATTTAATCTTCTGTTTAAAAACAAATAATGATAATCGGGCAGGTTAATGTGTAATCATAAAATATTACATCAGAGAAGTAGAATTGCTCGACAATATCATGTAAAAGTAGCTTGCCTGTGTAATTCATTTCCTTTTAGATCCTACACCTAGCCACCACAGGGATCCTTGATTATTCTTGGTCAGAGATAAAGCAATCCTCCCATATAACCCTGATGCATTTTTTTTTTAAACTAAAGCATAATAGAATCTATAAACTGAAAAAAAATATCGTGTAGCATTTGCAAATACCTAGGTAGAACTGTAAATAGGCCCTAAGTATTAAATGATTATATCATTGTTTTCAATAAAGATTCATGTTGTCGCATTTAAAAAAAAAGTATTTTATATGCCCTAAGTAAGAATGAAATTGCATGATGAGACTGTTTAGCGTTAGTGTTACCGGTAAGTGTTATAGTTACATAGCTTCCTTAAGCATGCAAGAAAAGCTACTCTGGCCTTTACTGTCTAACTATAAATCCATAAAATCATAAACAGTAAATTTATAGGCTCTAGATCGAAGTTGTATTCACCGGTACGGTACTGGTACTTATTTTGATTACCGGTACAGACATCAATGAACTTTCAGAAAAATTGACTGCTACTCAATGTAGTAAAAGAGAGAGAAAAAAAAAACAAGCACTCTGTGTATAACATTGTTAGGTTTTTTATGTAAAAGACATCACATTTCTAATCAAAGAATGTGTAGCAGTTATCATTATTTACCTTTGCCAATCCCAAGGTGTAAAAGCTCGACCAATAGCAACTGAATTACTATGCCCTTCAGAGATCAGCAGACTTTGATGGCAATTTGTATTTCAAATAGGTATGCTGGCTGTAGCCTCATTCATTTTGTCTCACAATATGTCGTAGTTGATTGCCTGTAAAGAATTTCCTTTTGTTATTTGTTTTTTCTTCTGAAATTGTGCTTTAGCTCTAAGAAATACTCTTCTTCACATTTTTCAAACTTGCAGGTACTTGTAATGTTTTATCACATAGTGTATGAAACAACTGTCAAATTTCTCACTGAAATTGTCCATACTTTTTTTGTGTGTGTGTGTGTTTTTGAACCACCGTAGGCATAGATGTTCTTGTCAAGTCGAAGAGGGATGGTTCTATGAATCCTGTCAGCTCAAGTGACATCTATCATGCTCAACGGACCAAACCGAAGCAAGGTTCCTGCGTACATATGAGGAGTGAAAATTGCTGGTGGAAAAGGAGGGTGCTTCAAGTCTTCAACATGCCCATGGATGGACGTAGGATGTCAGATGACGAGGGCATTCCTCTTTCTGCCTGAGGTAATTTAAATACATAGTTACTGATTTGTTCTACATCAATAAGTTTATCAAGATATATTATGTCTTTTTTCATTTTAAAATACACGAGTATGTAGAGATTTTTATGCATAGTATCATGTTGGTACAATGTACTTTCATTGCATTGCCATTTCAATATAAATGTTCAATTCTGTGTAATGAATAAAACGAATGTTGTAATTATATTGCAGTTTGTAATGACTGCAGGATGCTGAAGACTGTTAGCTTTCCACTTCCATTCTTGAAAAGTCTGATATTGATTATTACTTACAATGTATTATGTCAACGTCTCTTCTCAGTCCCAAAAGAAAATCAATTACTGATAATTTGCTTTATGTGCATGTAGAATGTAAAACACTGTAGATTCTAGTGTCCATGATAGATGTTTGCAAGTACATGTATATCTAGTATAAATCTTGTTGATTCTACCCTCAGGATGGTCACATAATTTATTCATTGATGCATTGCTTAAAACTTCCCCAGCAGTATCGTTACTTGCGACAGCAGTAGCAGAGCCTCAACGTCGATTTGTAACAGCTGAATCCCCAGAAACATCAGCAGCACCGCTTGAAGCAGCAGCAGCAGCAGCGGAGCCTGTACATACAGCCCTAGCAGCTGAGCCTCTAAGTACGACAGCAGTGGCAGAGCCTCTACTTACAACTGTAGCAACTGAGCCTCTACTTACCACTGTAGCAGCAGAGCCTTTATTTGCAACTTTAGCATCTGCACTTCCAGGAACAGCAGCAGCAACAGAAGCAGAGCCTGTACAAATAACTGTTGTGTCCGCATTCTAAGAAACAACGTAGCAATGTTACCTTTGAAACTGAAGGTAATTCAACTGGAGTTGAGAAGTTCAGGGCATTGTATAACTGCTGTTTGTATATCTTGTATTAATCTGTCAGTGTGGTGTAAATTCCTAAAAAAGCAATTATGAGCCAAAACTTAATTTTCCAATAACAAATGTAAAATAATCTAAACATGCGATAAATACTTTGATTATCTTTTTTTTTTTCTTTTATCCTTCACTCTTGTAAAAAAAAAAAAGTTTGTTGCAGGCAACCTGCAAAATTTAAAGAAAATAGTTTGTCTTCTGCAAACAATAGTTAAAAAAAAAACAGTAAATGAAGTAACAATTATTCAACCAGACTTGGCAGTTTCATCAAATTATGTATTTGTTTTCCTTGCGTTAGGTGTACCTGATTTCAATTTGAAAGCAGACTAAGTCCTCCACTCCTTTAATTTTCTTATTTCAGATTACAAAGAATACTGAACCTTGCTGGATGATGGAAAGCTGTTAAATCTCGAGAAAGCAATGTCCCTGTCAGACAATGAAGAACCGATTTTGATGGTAACTGGACACAGGAAAGCAATAGAAAAATGTTTGTGAAGTGTAATGGAAGTACAGCATATATGCCGTATGTATTTCATACTGCCCTCTATCTAGTCTTGTGGGTATACATCTGGTTGTATTTACATTATTTTATCTAGTGCACTAACTGTTGACCAACTTTCCTAAAATAAAGACCATTTAGGCAAACTACATGTTTCTTGTAAGGAAAGGAAAGGGAATTATTGGTGAATTTCTTGCTCATAATGCCTTGTACAAATATAGACTTGTTGCATGATCAAGTTTGTAATACACTCTGGTAATTGTTTTATCTTCAGTTTTACATATTTTCTACATGCTTTCAATAATTTCAACACAGTTTCACATAAATTGACCAATTTTTATCACTTTGGGAGGACCTTATTCAAATATAAATGAAACAATAGAAATAAAGTGTAGTGTTCCAGTATGTATTCCATTTATTTTCTCTTCATTGCAAATTTGGAAACTACTGCCATTCAGGCTTTTGAAGGAGTGGAAGATAGATGTCAGTGCAAAGCCAAAAGATTTTCATGTGGAAGAATCTGTAGGTACTGATATCAGTTCTATTACTGATAGATCTTCAGTTGTCATGAAAAAAATTCATGGAATCTAAAACAGAATTGTCAAAGAAAAGCTGAACAGTCCGGAAGCCTACAAAAAGTCAGAAATATTTGTAGATGGTAGAACACATTTTAACTAAGATGTGATTCAACACGTAACCATAAATCTTTCGGCTATGATTGCCTCAGTGAAAATGACAGAATGTCTATCGGACAATATTATCATGCCTTGAAAATTCTGGTCCTAGAAAGAGAATGGCTAGCCAGACATGTTATTAACACTTTGTCATGTTGTCCCCCATCCTAAGGACAGCAAAAAGAGACAAATGACGTACACTACTCTCCTCCCATCAGTCCAGTAGTTGGCAAACTGTTAAAGTTTGTAGACTCGTGTTTATAAACACATTGGGTATCACTTTCATTAATTCAACCGTGGGCAAAATTACCTTGTGAAGTGTGAGGAGAATGGTACACTTGATCATGTTATTGCACTATTTGTGACTAACACGCGTACTACTGTACAGGTGTAATACATTTGTGAAGTCGAAGAAATGCAGACCTTGTCACCAATTTACAGGTCAGATTACCTCGTGAAGTGTTGGGAGAATTTTGTATTTTGTACATGTTATTGCACCACTTTTATAGTGGTCAGAACACAGTTCTGAAATGCAACAAATGCCTAACTTCTCATCGATTTCCAAGTGAGATTACATTGTGAAGTATCATGGACAATGTCACATTTATTTTATATTAATTCTAATATAATATATTGTAATAATAGTGTACAATGTAATTATTGTGAGCTGTCGAAAATGCAAAAAAAAAAAAATCACTAATTTACAGGTTATATCTGGAAGTTTGAGGAGAATGCTTTTTTTTTTTTTGGTAGTTACTGTATGAAATTAGGAACACACATGTGGTATGGTGCATTTTGAATCAATAAAATGCAGAATTTTTCACAAACTTTGGGACTGGTGAATAGAAAACAAACAAAAGAAAAGAACAAGAGAATAGAAAAAAGAGGAGTTAGAGAGATGCAGATACCTAGAATTGGGAGAACGAGGTGATTATGACTGCTTTGTAAGAGGGTATGTGTGCGTGTGTTCGAGTGTGTGTACTGGTATGTGCGTGTATAGTGTGTGTTTGTGTGTGTTTGTGTTTACATGGGTGTAATTATATTCTCTCAATATTGATAATGAATTTACACTTTTTTACAGACAGTGACAACAATACCAGGCACACTTTTAGTACTCATCCAGTAATCAATAAAAACCCATTGTACAGTTTGATAACATTACTGGCATCAACAATTAATGTGTAAAGAAAGTAGGTTGTGTGTGTGGGTTCGAGTGTGTTTACTGGTTTTGGTATGTGCGTGTATAGTGTGTGTTTGTGTATGTTTGTGTTTGTATGGGTGTAATTATATTCTCTCAATACTGATACTGGTAATGAATTTAACACTTTATTTATAGATAGTGACAGGGCTGCCAACATTTGAAACTAGTTGAGAGTGAGACCCCCATAGGCCAATGCTATGATTTAGGAGGCAAAATGAGTGAGATCAATAGAAATGCATGCAAATGAAATAAAGTTTTAGAGTAAGAAAGGACCAAAATGAGTGAGTCTCACTTTCAATGAGTGAGAGTTGGCAGCCCTGCAGTGACTACCAGGCACACTTAAGAACGGTACTCGTCCAATCAACAACCCATTGCACAGTTTGATAACATAACTCGCATCAACAATTAATGTGTAAAAGTACAGGTAGGTTGTATAGTTTGAGAAAATAACTGTGGTGTTTGTTACACTTTCCTAATATCCATGATTATGATACAACTAACATGAATGAACATGAATGAACATGAATGAATCACAATCCCACTACCTAGAGCGGCGAATGTTTACATAACACTGTGCGCGTACCACCTAAGCGTGTGGAATGTGTTGTGATAGGCGCCATTTTATGTTACATATCCCGGTTCGTAATGCGCACTCCCTGAAGTCTACACGTATTGAGCATGGGCTTTACGAACCGGCAAATGTATACATTTGCCGGTTCGTAATGTCCGCTCTTTAGTACACGATCTACGTAAAACGCTGAAATGGGGGGTTTTACGAACCGGCAAACGCACTTTGCATCACTACCACAGAGCCCCAGGTGCGGCTACAAAGTAATATTTAGTATCAAACAAAGCAGAAAATTCCGCTTTCATCACTCTCTTAATATTATCATCAATGTGTGGTTATAAGACACGTTTTTAAACGTTTAAAGAAGTCCCGATTCTTTAAACGCGATTATCTCGTAATCGTCTTTCCGCGCAAATTCGAACATTCGCCGGTTCGTAATGCGACCGACGATTTAAAAGGTATTGTTTTGTATTTTTGCCCTTTCAGAAAATATGAAAATGTCAAGATCGGCTAGGTTGACCCAATTTAACTTATTTTCAGTCCTCACAGAAAATCACTGTGTGCGACGTTTTGTTCGTTTTGTGATGCACGCTCACATAATATGATAATTCTTTTTCTTTTTATCCATTTCAAATCGTACAATATTTAAACTCTGGAAAATTAATATATTTAGTTGCCATCTGAATGCAGTGGATGTATTTACATTTGTGCCCCCACAACAAAAAGATCCGGAAGTCGGGGGTGGGCGATTTTCTGAAAAAGGCATGATAATTATCCCCTTATTCTTCCACTTTAATTTTATTCATAACACGACTCATAAAAATACTCGTTTGCGGAGATATCGAGGATTTTATTAGAGCATGTCGAGTGGTATAAGAAATTAACGTTTTGAAAAAAAAAAAATGCCTTCAAAGTTTTCCTTCTGACGCTATCATGATCAAGGGAAGGTAAAACATTTTTCACCTCTTGACAATAAAGGTATGCTTCTAGCAACCTCCACGACGGTCATTGAAGCTTTAGCGCCAGCCTACGCGAATCCAGTTAGAACCAGGACGCCTACGCACTGACCAATAAGATCACTCCCTCGTTGCTAGGGGTGGAGTCTATCGCCGGCGTTAGATCCAAGTCTTCGGACACGTTTCTGTTCCTTTGGAAGTCAGAAATCATGGTCCAGAAAAGCGCTAATTTCTTACATTTCTTCTAATCATTTAGCTTCGAATTTTTGGCAGATGAGATACAGTTCATTAGACTATAAGGTTATGCCAAAAACAGAAATCCGATCGTTTTGACCGATTTTGAGGATCTGACTTTCAACTCGATTTTCTCGGCTCAGCCGTCAGCGACTCCAGAATCCTTTTGTTGCGGCGGGTCATTTTTACTTGAGAGTATATTAAATTGTGTGTAAGATATGTCATTTTATGTCTACTTTTTGTTGTAATAAGTTAACTTTCAACAGCTATCATATAACTCATATAATTTTTTTTTTAACCTGTCATTCGTTTTGCATGAAGATGGACCGTTTTTTATATGTGCGTTCCATTTACATCGCCTCGAGCTTGGATAAAATTCTGATAAAAAAAAGATCAATTACTCATAATTGCATGCATTTCAAGTTGGAGAAAATAAACATAGTCATATAATTACTGTTTAATAAGTTTAATAAGTTTCTGTGACCGACATGGATAACATTCACAATGCAGTTTCATGCTGATTTATTCATTAAATTATTTTATTTTTGAATTTAATTTTTATACATTCATGTAATACCAAGTTAATAACAAGTCAAAAGGATTAGTGATTAATTCAGATAAACTATATTAGTCTATGATAATGCAAGACAAAGACAAACACGTCTTATTCTATACATACATGTACGTGTATATCAGAGGGTAGACTGTCGTGTACCTGTCCGTCAAAAGACGACTTAAGCAACATGGATATGACAGAAATGGAGGGTCAATCACCATAAGAAGAAGCTTAACGAGGATAATTGCCTCAGATATAGATAAGCAAATTACTGATATCCAGGAAAATAATCATACAACCGTTTGGTAATAATTTGTCTACGACTTTAGAAATATGAAATCATGTAAACGTGCATCACAAAACAAACAAAAAGTCACACCCCTAATATCACGTGAGGACGCAATAAAAAAAAAAACAAGTTAAAATATTTCACCGAGTCAATCTTGAGTTTTTCATATTTTCTGGAAGAGCTATCCTTTTACATTATTGTTTAGTTTGGGATCTTAACAAAAATGGGGAATTATGTTTTCAGCAGTTTTTGTACAACCTTTTTTTAGGGGAGAGTAAAATGATCAGGTATGTCGTAGAGGCCGCTTTTCATTTCTTGAAATCCTTTGCACACTCTTCACTTTCAAGTCTAATAACTTTTGAAAGGATACCGCCACTGCTTTGAAGTTAGCATTAAATATGGACAGAACGTGCTCAATTTCAGCTTAATCTGATAATCCCTTCATTGTTGTTGCTCCGGTGGTGTACATCTTGTGTTTTGTCCCTTTCATGGAACAGCTTGCACGGCTTGGTTAAGATTAAGAGCTTGAATAGACCATGTACTTCAGAGCCTGTTTTGTTAGTTCACACTTTTCCAGAGTGTGTGCTTTCTTTCCAGTATTTAGTTAGGTTAGGGGAGTCCATTTAAAATAAGTTAAACACAATTTTAAAGCCTACAGTCTGCTCTTTCAGAATCCGTTCTTAACTAAAAATGCATATCTGGTGACTTTTTGTTGGTTTCATGATGGAGGGTCACTTATGGATATTCTATAATTTGTCAAACCTATCAGATCATTTCTTTTTTTTTTTAATCGAAATCAATTTAGCTATTTGAAACGAAATGGGAATTCAACCGTTAGGAATAAATAGCTTGGAATATACGTATTTAAGAGGTTTAGCTACATACATACTGGTAATAATTTTCTTCAGCAAATACAGGCTTAGTGCCTCAAAACTCGTTTACCAGCAAGCTGCGATATTTCTTCCTCATCTCTTAGGGTATTAAAGAGCATGTCTTATTTTTCTCTTTTAAATTTATTCAAGGTTTCCGACGGACAATTCGAATTTACTGTGTTGTTTTCGAACGTCTGGGAATAATACATCATGAGTCAGAAACTAATCAAACTGTTCGATTTATTCCGGTATCTTCACACTGTTCCATTCATTCATTATTTATTTCCGTTTCCAAGTTTAGCATTTACAAAATTTCAAAATACACCTGTCTTGCTACATTATACAGATTTTGAATGGAGGAATCATACAAAGCACAAGGGATGCTTGTTGAACATGATTCCTTTACATACAATCATCGTGACTCATTTCCTGAACAATTATACCCCCCCAAAAATGTGACCCTACATGACAAAACCAACAAAAATGTCCCCAGAAATTAAATTTTAGTTAAGGGCAGAATCTAAAAGAGTAGGCTCTACGCTTTAAGATAATCTATAACTCAATTCAATGAACTCACCCAACTTATCTTTACAATGAAAAGAAGTGACATCTGTAGTTCATAGTCACAGCTGAATAATAAAAGAAACACAAGAAATTAAAAGAAGACAATGGGGGGAAGGGCGTGCTCGTGCGCCCACATTAATTTTGTAAAGGCGCCTCCCCTTTACAGAATTCCTGGATCCGCCCCTGATTTGTCTACTAAGTGAATATTGACAGAGATTGACACCAATAAAACCGTTTTGAAGAGTATCTTGTAGAATATTACATAGTTATTAGGATTATAAACAGAGAAATGAGGTAGGATATTTTTGAACAAAAGTAACAAAAATAAAGTTATCAGTACCGTTTGGTCCTGTCTGTCTGTTGACTATAGGCTTCAGATAATAGTTACTTCTGCATATATAATGTTTCTCCATTCTGTTTTCATTAAAATTGAAAACAAAATATAATCAAGGCGGCATTGATTACCTTAGTTGCCTTAGTCAATTCAGCACTATTGCTACTTTAATGTGATTCTTGTCTTCACCCCTTCTCCCTTGGCTTTTTCCTGCCATCGTCAACCTTATTGGGTGTTTTATCTTTCTCTATAGGTGCGTTTATCAAACTGGCAAAATATCGAAAACATTAAGATCGCGAGGTTTTCGCGATATTTTGTTGTCCGCTTGGACTGGCAAAGGCTAGAGAAGTTTGACGGAGGTGCCCTAGGGGAAATATCGCTAGTTGGAGTGGGAATGCGGCCGCGGAATGTTTGACGGGAACTTTGCGGACAAACTGACAAAATTTCGAGATCTCAAAGATCGAAATCGTAAACTTCTCGATCTTTTGCCAGTCTGACCTCGCCTAACGTTGTCCGAAATACTTTCAGTCTTGAAAAAAAAAAAAAAAATGGGGTTGAGTGGGGGAACAACGGGTGCGTTCGAGCGCTCTCCTAAAGCGAACTGTACCGTACCGTACCCGCGCCAGAGGAGCGCTTGAACGCTCCTAGGGTGGTATTCTGTAAGGATCCTAGAACAGCTCTCGCTCCTAAATACGCGATTGGTATTCTATAACACCGCGCGTAGGAGAAATAGGATAGTGACGTCAGCGACTGTTATTTCTCTCCCAGTTTAGGATAGGGGCGTAACTAGCCTCTAGGCAATCTTTCTCTGGCGCTTTATGCCGGGCTATTGCGTATAATAGGCCTACTGACGACCTACTGTCTCTTATTTTGCATGTTCATGAACAAGAAAATAAATACATGGATCGTATAACAGAGTTATCTGTTCCTCTCATACTGAGGATTCTAAAACTACAGTCTATAATGTTCGAAACAATTGTATTCTTTAGCTGGTATGTGTTTATTTGTTTGTTCGCCATTTTCAATTCAATTCACACTTCATTTTATTCGGCACAAAATAAATCAAAAGTACATTATGTACACAATAACAACAAAAGCTATTATTATAATTATCAATATTGTAATAATGATAATTATTATTATCATTATTAATATTATTATTATTATAATTATTATTATCATTTTATTATTATTATTATTATTAATATTATTGTCATTATTGTTGTTATCTTTATTATTATGCTCAACGTCCGCCCGAACGTCATGCGGACGCAGTGCAAGTAGCCTACCTTCGCCGCCCACATTACGTGACCCTCGAAGTCGTTGCTATTGTGGGTAAAGATCTAGTAACCAAAGAAAAAGAACCGTACGCAGTGCGCTTCTAGGTCGCGTGAAGAATAAAGCAGGGCCGGCGGAACGTTTTTAAAAAGCGTGGGGGCCTACTTCCGGGTCTCATGAGCTAACAAGAAGCAGAGGAAGAAGAAGAAAAAAAAAAAAAGGTCCTCAGCTCCTCTCTCCCTTTCCATTTCTGGGTTTCCTCAGCTGACAAGCGAATAAAAAAAAAAAAAAAAAGGTCTAAAAGGTTTAAGACGTACGTAGTGTGTGACAGTCCATGTGCATGGGCTAACATTTTTTTTTTTTTTTTCAAAATGTAGTGAACTTACGTGTTTATACGGTTACAGCTCGTTATTCCGAAGGTTCGTTATTAAGAATTTCATTTTCGAAATCTTCGGAATAACGAACTCGTTATTAAGAATTTCATTTTCGAAATCTTCGGAATAACGAACCTTTGAAATAACGCCACAAATGTTCGGATTGACGAACCCTTCTTCATTTTCGGATTAACGAACCTCTAGGTATAGGGAATTTGTGTGTCGGATTAACGAACCTTCGGAATAACGAACAGTACCCGTTTATACAAGGATATCATGGAGCTATAGTAGCTCCATGTTTATATCTTTGTTTAATCTATCAGTAATCTCCTTATTCTGATATCATTGCCCTGCATGTAAGTCTATACTACCATAAAGATAGGGAGAGCTAGCGGGGTGAATTAAGTGGGACAAGAATTGTGATTTGATGAAGTTTCTCGAATAACTTTCTGATATTTAGAATGTATCGGACCCAAAGACTTTTGATGCTAGCCACATAGCGGGTTGCTACGCTATATTCCTATACGTGTCGTATTTGTGTTATCATTGTTTTTTTTTTTCCTAGGAGAAGTGGAACGTTGGTTCGATTTAAGTGGGACAAACAGTAACAATAAGCAAGACACTATGATTATTACAAGCGTATCGATCATAGAATATTGTGAGCGCATGTGTGTGTGTGTGTGCATCTATCATTATTATTTTTTTATATTTATTTAAGAAAATCTTATATATTTTATAATAACTTTGAATTAAGGGCGAAGTTTGGCATGCAGTGATGATATCCCAGTTTATCCCAACATCCTCCAAAAGTTCGAAATTTCTGCAAAAACTTTAAAAGCAAATTAATGGAAATCGTAAGGTCACATTTATTATGTTGGGCTAGCCTAAGTGCGTGCTAAAGCTTTGATAATCAAAATTGTATTCTTAACTGTAAAATTAGACTAACAATACATTTTTAACTCCTCGCACAGTAGAGCTGCGTGAAGCGCGTGTTTGAGCAATGTAGATCTTGGGCGCGCATTGCGTAAAATTAGCCAGATGATTGGCTTATAGATACTGCGTCGGGTGTGTCCTGTCTTTCCTCATTAATATTCATTATTCATAAATGACTGTCCTAGGATAGGCTTAGGACAGGCTTACAGAATACCGATTTTGCCTGTCCTAAGGGTATCATATTTTCTGTCCTACGCGCGCTCCTAGGATCGAAATAACGATCGCGCTTACAGAAAACCACCCCTAAAGTGTACCGTACCGTACTGTACCGAGCCAAAAGTGGACCACCTCCCGATGTGCTCGAAAAGCGTACCAAAGCGTACCAAAAGTTCGTTGTAAAGCATGCGCGTATAATACGCATACGTCACAATGGAAAGACATCATTCTCTTTGTTCGGGACAGCTGTAAGTAGTTCAAGCGCCAGGTGAATGACATTCTTGCTACAAACAAGCGTGACCTTTTCTAAAAATAACTCGTGAGGTACGCTTTCTCCGCAGAGCGCTCTTGCTAACGCTCCAAAATTGGCACAGTTTGGTACGGTACGCTTTGGTTCGCTTTAAGCCCCAGTCACATAATGCTCTGCGTCCGGCGTTACGTCCAAAAAAGTCATTTCTATTGCGGACTCGCGCGGATCCTTTGCCGTCACTAGAAAATTTATTCAAAACATACCGAGAAAAAGTGCGGGTGATACGGACAAATACGATCAGATGCGAATACTTGCGTCCACTTGCGGATATTCTTACGAATTGGCACATAATAGTTCTGAACACTTGCGGAGAGTTGCGGATATTTTCGGATAGTTAGGGATAGTTACAGATTGTTATAGATAATTATGGACAGTATTGTTTTCTGTGACGATCCCTGCTAAGTCAGTGTATTCTATTATGACAGAAGGTTATCACATATTGGACTGTCTTACATTGTGCACTGGCATGACTGGGGAAAACTGAAATTCAATTACGTACAATTTGTGAAAAAATCGTAATCCTTTAATTTGCTTTGCAATGATAAAAGATATATGAAATTTTGAACTTGAGGTTTAAATTTTATTTGTGCAACTCAAATATGAATAAACTTCATAAATGTAAAGAATACATAACATAATTACACCACAAATATAATACAATATAGATCGATAAGTTAAACATTAGAGTAAGAAAGTTATTACTTACAGTCATGGAATAGACAAACTGTGGTTACGCTGTCGTTGTGCAGCGATATTCATGACTTATTGGGTTTTGTTAAGGAGATTTTTATGATAAAGTAATGTTTATTAAATTTCCAGAAAAAAAAAAAGACATCAAGACATTCAAACACCCCTCCCACACCCAAGCACAATATACAAAAATGTAATACACATTCCATGGAGCGTAAAGTGGGTAAGACTATAGCAATGCTTAAGCTGTAGCCCTTCTGCGCTATTCATTACATCACTGATATGTTCTGTTGTACATTGTAAAGGCAATGAAGAAACTGTATTGCTGTACATTCTAAAGGTAATGAAGAAACTTACCTCGTTAGCACTTAATGTTTATGTATATCCGTTTATATGTATGGTACCAACAATGTATATGATATATGTGTATGTATCTGCATAAGCAATGATATAATGCAGGAACCAATAAATCAAATCAAATCAAATCAAATCAAACTATAGAGAAATACCAAATTCGTTCTCATTTTTTCAAGTTGATTTATTTCCTTTCCATCAAAAAAATAATTAGAAATACAATGAAACGCTCGAATTCACAGATGTCATGAAATCAGTACCACAATGCGATGAACAGAATAACATTGTAAAAGAGATACAGGTAAATTATCAACAGAGATACAAATAACTGTTACGTCACTGTGGTGAATGCATAAACAATATTGCTGGAAATGGAGGGGACTGCTAAAAACAGGGCTTGTAGAATACAGTCCCCTCATACAGAAAAAAAATATATAATAGCAAAAAACAACAACAACAACAACAATTTCCCTTAACGGTAGTAAAAAAAAAAGACAGACAGAGTAATACACACATACATGCACACATACCAACTCACATTAACAAACACAAAGAGGCTCTCTTGTAAGGAAAGATTGATGAGAGAATAGAAAGATAGTAAGGGAGGTAGAAAGTCTGAGGTGGACGGGGGGGGGGGAGGAGGAGAGGGAAATGGTGGGTCATAACCAGGGCACTGGAGGCACAGGCTCGCTGATAAACAAAGAGTAGTGAGGTTACCGACGCACAGACGATTTTGAAAATCAAAAGTAAAAAAAAAAAAAAAAAAAAAAAAAGAATCATTTTGCTGCATATGAAGTTTTTAAATAATTCTTTAACTTTAAAGAAAATGTATTAAGAATTAAAGCTTCTTTTACATTATTATCAAAAGAATTCCAGAATTTTGGTCCAGAAAAGGAGAATAAAGATTTTGCAAAAACCGTCCTAGTCAAAGGCAAATGATATTCATGGGATTGACGGGTTGGATATGCATGAACAGTTTCATTCTTTAAGAACATGGAATCAAACACAAGGGGGAGAGAATGGTTGGTGAGTTTATACATGAATTGTCCTAATTGCAAATGATAAAGGTCAAATTTTCAAAATGTTATTTTCGTGAAATAAATTATAAGTATGACCTCTCCACGATTCGTGACAAATGATACGAAGAGCTTTTTTTCTGTAATAATAGTATTCTTTCTGTATATTTAGAAAAAGTGTTTCCCCATGCGAGTATACCATACTTTAAGTAAGGTAGTATCGAAGCAGAATATAACATAAAATGTAAATTTTTGGGAAGATAAAATTTAACTTTGTTTATAATACCTATATTCCTTGAAATAACACGACAAACAGAATCAATATGCAAACCCCAGGTAGGTTTATTGTCCAGAATCAAACCTAGAAATTTGATGGAAGAGACTTCGTCTATGACCGTGTCTTCCAGGAAAACGTTTCTCGGTAGATTTTCTAGCGAATTACTGAACAGCATGCATTTTTTCTTGCAGTTTTTTGCAAATTTATTGACAGTTTGTTCGCTCTTATCCAATGGAGTAACTTCGTTAATTCACAGTTTAAAGTATCATGTGTTAATCGATCAGAATCAGAATCAGATAAAACACATTATTATCATCCGCAAATAATAAGAAAGAGAGGATGTTTGAAGAATTTGACATATCATTGACATACCTTTCCCGGCCAGAAAAGTGAATGAAATGCTCTCACCCCATCCCCTACATAGAGAATTTTGATATACCATTGACATAGAGAATTTTATATAGTTATCGCTGTCACTCACCTTTCCCGGCCAGAAAAGTGAATGAAATGCTCTCACCCCATCCCCTACATAGAGAATTTTGACATACCATTGACATAGAGAATTTTATATAGTTATCGTTGTCACACACCTTTCCCGGCCAGAAAAGTGAATGAAATGCTGTCACCCCTTCCCGTAATCAAAATATTGCCTTTTCGAAAAATATACATTGAAAGAGTGCATGAAAAAAAAAAAGTTCAGCACCAAGGGTCAACCGATGTCATGAGTATATGGTGCCACCTAAAATGACCATTTGTGGTAGAAATGTCATAATTATTGACCATGCGGTTCTGCCTCTCCACTGCTCCGACTGTATTGTAGCATTCCTTCAGGTAAATGCGCTGCAGCTTGGCAACACGAGTTGTGTGGCTTCCCACGAGTCCCTGTGTTCCAATGCGAGTGGAAAACGGAAAACGTCGAAGGACGTAATCTCCCTTAGCATCCGTAACTGTCCGCAAATATACGTAAGCGGACGAAAGTGTTGATATACGTTAACTTACGATTACTTTCGGATACTTACGGTGGACGTAAACGAACGCAAACGGACGGGAGGTAAATTTTTTTGCGGATGGTCTGCGTCCAGGCTACGGATAGTTACGTTCAGTTACGGATAATTACGTTTGGTTACGGTTACTTGCGAAAGTCTACATCCGTAGAATCCCTCTGCGAAATTTTGAACATTTCAAAATTTCGCAGGCTTGGCGCCGTCATTTTGCGTTTCTTTACGGATGAGTTACGGACAGTTACGTCTACATACGTCCCTGCGGATGCCTGCGTCCACGCTGCGTCCCCCTGCGTTCACTCATTCGTATCTATCCGCGGCGGACGTAACCCATCGCAAAGCACTGTGTGACTGGGGCATTAGAGCGCTCGAACGCACCTAACGTTTAATCTAATTCCAATCTAATAAGTACAGTCAAATCTCTATCGGATACGAAGATCCATGACTTGTACATGATCCGTTCCACCACTGCAACCAATCTTCGGGGAACTTTGGAGGAGAGTAGGTGCCACTTCGTATTTTCTCCTCGTCTGCCAGGAGCCGGGATACCACACTGCTACAAATTTGTTCTGGTTCCATCAACCACGCTTCCAATGTTAATTGGACGGATCCGAACTTCTTCCATTCGAAATATGAGTTGTATAGACTCTCGTCCTTATCCACCTCGATCAAATAATCGGCCAATTCTTTTACGGAATGGAAGTCCTGCACGTGTATGAAAGCCTCTGGTGGGAACACTTTCTCATAGTCTTCGCGCGGTGGACCGTACACGACAGGGACAATGTCATTGAGGAGGGCATTTCGCCAGAATTTTTCAGTTATGTAATCGCGACATTCGCTATTTTCCAAAGCCAGGTAGAACTTGTGCTTCCTTAGCTCCAGATTACATTGCTCATCTCTTGGGCAAGGTAAATCACCACAACTGCCGTACATACTAACGGGGATGTACTTACTCAAAGCTTCTACAAAACCTTTTCGATCCCAGGAGACAATGTTGCAATTTGATGCCATCCAAGCGACCTTTTTCGTCCGATTTTTCGTCCAGTCCCTCATTTCTGTAAAACGCAACTGAGGGACGTCCGGATTATACCTTCCGTACGAAGCGTAGAGATGTGACTCTCTTGGTCTATAAGTCATTATATAATCATAACTGTTGTTGCGGAACTCCACGGGTGGTATTAAGTGCTTGTCGGTGTTCCTTGGTGATTCGTGTGTGTAGAAGATCCATTTCTGTCCTCGCGGTCGCTGTCGGTGCATTTCGGCCCAGTCCCAGGCCGTACGATGGTAAAGTATAACGGCATCGCTGCTTTTAAGGCTCTCCATGTCGGTGTTCACAACTAACCGGAGACCACAGGGGAGACCGGGACAGAGGAAGTCACCTGGGCTACCCGAGGGGGTCAGAGGTTCGCCAACCCACAAATGAACTTGCCTGAAACATCCTCCTGTTTCGAACGGAGTACTGTTCTTCGTTTGACTTGGAATAGAGATACGCATATGTGACACTCTGGCAGCGCTAGAAAAGGGACGAGTGCTGTGAAACACGGGAGCATAAGGCCGATTGTACAAAATGATACAGCACAACATGATCGCACCGATGATGAGGCAACTACATTTCATGCTGACAATGCAGTTGGTCACATGTCGAATAGAAGGAACTGGTTTAGTACTTCTGGCTGTATGAGCAAAAAAAAAAAAAAGAAAAGAAAGAGAAAAGAAATGGTCATAATGATGAAGAACCAAATACATCAATAAAAAAAAAAATATTAAGAAAAAAAATCACGCCAGTAACTTATAACAATTTTTGAGAAGTTTCCTCACAACGTCCCGTATTTCTTAATTATTTTTCTATTGGGGGTGGTTTCGCAATTTTTAGTTGTTATTCTTACTGTCTATCTAATAATATGTTTTTAACCTGCACTCATAGCTGGTCTAAAATGGGGTTCACCTATGTGTAGCCCTTCTTGGGACTTTCCACATTGTCCGGTTATGTATCTCGCTCTTCAAGGGGATTCTATCTGCTGAGTTCTCTACACCCCCCCCCCCCCCACACACACACCCAATTGCTTCAAGAATAAGAACAACAGCAAAACCCATGACACCCCGAGCGAGGGGTAGGAGACACTGTGGAAGACATACCCCCTCCCATGAGAGAGTCATTAATACGCATAATTGTTGCTCTTGTAATTATTATCATTACCCTTAACACATTTATATATTCATCTTCCTCAATATATCAGTATCATTACAAACGCTTCTATTTGTTCATTGAGGTAATTGATATCACCATTATTAATCTTAGTTATATTCAATATCATCACTTTCAAAACAAAACAAAAAAAAATAAATGTGAGAAAAAATTAGGTTAGATTAAACGAGAAGGCTACTTAGAATAATGTAGCATCAAGTTGTCTAGAAACAAACTAAATGACATCGTATCTGTAGTTTCAATATAAGAGAAGCTCAGAAGGGTCTGCAGCCCATAATATCGCGATAGATTAGGTATGAAACAATGTTCAAATCATCGTGCATGGGTTTAATATGTAGAGTGCCAGTAATACAAGGTGTTTCTTTTTTCGCTTCATTTCATAACACTTACGTTGTTTAGATTTCAAATCGAATACATCAAACGTTTCTGCATCATTTATTGGTTATACGAGGGATGTTGTTCAATACTACCCCCCCCCCGTATAGACGAGCAGTTAACACCTTTCCAGAGGATGTGCTTTCTTTCCAATTAGATAAGTTATGATAGTCAATTTGAAATAAAATATACATCAATTTAAAGCTTCGTGCATTGTTTTTTAGAATCTGCCCTTTAATCCAGTCCAAATATGAGTTAGTCTGATAAGAAAGAGTAAGATATTATGAGCGTAACAGTATAAATTTGATTGAAATCGGATGAAAAATAAGGAAGTTATGATATTTTAATGTTTCTTTTTATTTGGGGTGGGGGCAGTCCTTGAACAATCAATATGAATACGCAAACGGCAAAGTGAGCATGTCATCCCCTCACAACTTACCATAAAAATTATAGTTTGTACAAAAAATTTTGATATTTCCAGTTTTTCATAAAAAAACAACAACAGTTATACCCGAGGCTCAAATCCTCATATGTCTAACTGATCACTATTCTGAAGTTATTCAACCGGGAATAACGTCATGTTTCAGACTTCATTGACAGAAACATCGAATTTTCACCATCTTTTATTTTTTGTTCATGATTAATGGAATATTGTGGTTAGCTCACTCATTTGCATAATCATTCCTACTGTGCAAGAACCATTATGGAGAAAAAATCAAAACTTTAAAATGTCATAACTATCTTACGCTTCATCCGATTTCAGCCAAATTATATCGTTGAACTTGTAAAATTTAAATCCTTTTCAGTTAGACTAACTTATTTTTTGACTACATTTACTCTTTAACGTTTAAAGGAAACCAAAACCCAACAAGAAATGTAAATTGAGTGAAAGCAGCAACCTAGTAGAACACATCAGTGAAAGTTTTGTGAAAATCGGACAATCCATTCAAAAGTTATGAATTTTTTAAGTTTTTGGTGTTGGAACCGCTGGGTGATGAGACTACTTGGAATTGTGGTGTCATGTGTGGATAACACTATTAAAAAGACAATAAGGGGAATTACACAAAAAATCATTTTTACTGAAAATTACACATTTCTTCAACATGACAACTGATCCCCCTGCTTTCTGAAAGCGGTTAGTCAAGTGCTTTTTCATTATGCCTGAAAATTGAATTTTTGTGGAATTCCCTTTAACATATTTTCTTATTATTGTAAGTTTGTGACAAAAGTTTCATAATGGTCATGATGGTGATATGGCAAAGAGTCAAGCGTGTTTGCTAAACAGTGGAGTCGCGGCGCATCGTCGCGGCGATGCGGGGTGCGGCTTGCTGCGTCGAAATGATCGCCAAAAGCTGTATAGTGTTTTCAAAGGGACATATCTAAAATAGTCCACATCATAGGACGAAAACCACCAAGGTACAAAGAGATCATGAGAGAGAGAGACAGAGAGAGACAGAGACAGAGACAGAGACAGAGAGACAGAGATAGACAGACAGAGAGGGGGGTACATGCCAACATACATAGAATTCGAAGAGAAAGTGATAGAATAAGGCAAAGAAAAACAATTATTGACAGAAGATAGAAGGGAGGAAAAAGAGAAGAGGAGAAAGGAAAAACATAACAGGGGGAGGAATTAAACGTGGGGAAAACATCCCAAGATTTATTTAAAAAAAATATGAACAACAGACAGACATAAATATAATTATAGGATTAGCAATAGCACATCTCTGTGTAAACGCTGTTTTTATCGCTTAGTTCTACAAGATGACAACAAAATTAAAACTTCTCAATGACATAAAGGTTTGTTTTTTTTTTTTTATAGCAGTCAAGCAAATTTCTTATGAAGAAGAACACAAAAAGACCGAGCGAATTTGCCGAATCTGGTTCAGTGCCATGTAATTTGCTTTTATGTGTAACGTCTATAGCGACCTAACGAATCGCTTTAAAATGTATATGTGCACACACTGTATTTTTTTCTCACCGCTAAGTGCGCTCATTTTTGTTCATATTATTGATGATTAGGAGTTTTTCCTTGTACATTAATTGTATTGATCCAATTACAGGGTACTTGCGGTGTGCCAAAATTAAACGCTCTCTTTAAATTAGACATACCAAGTCTCACGCCAACGGACTTAGTCTCATTCCAGCGACCCGTCTCACGCTCATTCGGCCCCCAACCGTCATCTTAAGACTCCCATTAAGACTCCCATAAAAACAAACAAACAAACAAACGAAAGAACGAACAAACCAACAATCAAGACAAGTCATAGCAATATAGTATATGGGATGAAAAGGCCGCTAATTTGGGTTTATACTTCTTTTTTATTCTTTGCATAATTATTTGTTTGTATTGTACAACGCTTGTATTTTTAACATGACAAGTATGTGGGAACCCCTCTGAAAACCTGCCTTTGGCTGACGAAGAAAAATAAAAATTGAAGTGACCTCCCCATTCTGTTAAGGCCCTGTCACACCTTTCCGGGCAAGCTACGCGAGTGCACCTACCTTCTACTTGCGTGTAGTTCGTGTGACCTGCGTGAGAGCTTTGAAACCGATCCATTTTCTGTTACGAGCGACTTAAGAGTACTTCGATGAACCTGCGTTAGAGTTGACAACGAGGTGCTGCCTTCAAGGGTCTCCTGCTGGTGTTCTGCATGTACCTCTGCAGGTGAACCCCAACGACTCACTCTGAACAAATTCAAGGCCTTTGTCATAGCGTATCGGGGGAATTTCTGCCAGTTGACTTGTAGGGAAAAAAAAAACAAAAAACAAAAACATTTGCTATCCGGAGCTCTCCGCAGTTGGTCCGCACCTGACAGTACCTAGCGCGTATCTCGCCCGTAATTGCTCGGAGGTGCGCACTCAAGTCCGGTTTACCCGCAGCCAAGTTTTGAGCCTGACCAAAACTTTTTACCGGGTCAGTCGCGGGGATTGCCCGCGGAGGTCCACGCAGAACGCCAGTAGAAGGCCCTTAGCGGCAGCAACTCGCAGGCAACTCTCACGCAGGTACTTTACAGTCCCCGTATGCAGCCAAGATAATGACATTCTGTGAGACTTCTGCCATTCCTTCAGAGGAATTCCTTCACTGAGTTGTCAGCCCCCACGCGCCTGGTACGCAGGTCACACAGAATACCCGCAAGTAGAACTTAAGTAGAACGCGTCCAGCAAGTAAGACACATGCATAACTCACCTAAATCTTTGTCCGTCCTCAGAAATTGTCCGGTATGCTGGGAAATCTCCTCACGCAATAAACCCGCGTAGCTTGCACCGAAAGATGTGACAGGGCATAAACATGGTAGCGGGTAAAAAAGATTTTCGTCATCTGCGGGGACCTCCGGGTGGTAAAAACTGTTCTTCGCAAGTCGCACGCAAGTATTGCCAGGAAAGGTGTGACACGGCGTTTATGTACCCACACGCAGATGGCTCGCGCACGTTATTTGTTATGTATATCGCTATTTCAATAGAAAATCACGTCAATGCGAAACACTTAGCATGCAGGGTTATTCAGCATTATTTTCCCCCCTTGTGAACTAAGTTAACTGCACAGATTATTTAGGATATTTGATCAAACTTCTAAAGATATCCTGAAAACATTGGGTACGTAAATGACATTAGGTCAAGTCCATCTTCATAAACATATGAGGTATATTATAATTGATACAGAATTGTTTGTATAATATATGAGCGCAGGTGTTTATGGTGTATAATTACGTGGTATTGGCTGTAGATTTTTTCCCCTCGGGGAGGGGGGGGGGGTCTGGAGGAGGGTAGCCTCAGGTAAGAGATGGGGATTGTTATGTTGTCATCCTTGACACAAAGAATAATTCCTTGACAGGCGTGATTCAGCAGTACTTGACGTAGCTCTGTGCCTATGAGTGTCTCTGAGCCTCTCCACTCAGTAATACAATTTGGTGTACATCCGAGTATATGTCAATTAGTACATGACATAACATCCCCTCTCTCAACAAAGAAGATGAGGTCTCTAACCGAGTCAGAATAACCGCTCAACTTTAGAAAACACATTCTATTCAACGAACGCCAAATTGGTATCTTGATCATAACACCGTGTAACATAATTTTATCTGCCACTGAATGTGACACATATGCAAGTTCAAATGAAGAGTTTGTTCGCAAAAACCGATAAGTACATATTTGCCAAATGGAGATATTTGCGATTAAAGGTCAAGAAAAATAAAGAGAATTATAAGAAAATTTTTGCTTCTTTTGACCATAACTTCAAAAATGTACCTTTATATGTAGTGACCAATACATCATTTAAAAGGTATTATTTTGTACTTAATGACAGAAACCTTACTTCTAAATTTTCAAAAATGGACTTATCGGTTTTTGCGAACAAACTCTTCATATATTTATACGGAATAGCAACTTGCATGTTGTAAGCAATTTATCTGTGACCTGTTGTTAAAGCAAATATCTTCAGTAATGTAACAATTCCACATTGTCTGAAGTAAATTAACTGCCTAAAATGAATAAACTTGCATGCACATATATCATTAGTATTGTTCTTGTGACTGATACATAAAGATTGATTAAAGACTGTATTAATTTTGACTAATTCCAAATGCGTAGATTGAAAAGCTTTTACTCATTTCTAGTATGTTATAGCATGCCAAAAGTTTAATCTATAACTATTTACGGGTGAAGCTAGAGTGAACTATGGTAATTTCATAAATTGTACATACATAGCTCATTATCACAACTGAATGCTAATAAGAATTAGCTTTCATAAATTTGGTTAACTCATGAAGTCAATATGCACTTCTATCAACAGGTCTGACTAAACATGTACAATGTATATCTCAGCATTGGATGTTGTATTGTCACGTTATATCAGTAAGTTTCAAAGTTTACACCACATAACTTCTCCCTTTTTCCATGAATGTGACTAATTTGAAGTGTTTTGCCTCATGCATCTCAAAACAAATAATTTTCAATCAAAAATGGAATAGTCACAAGGGTTATTCTTAACACATAAAACAGTATTTACAAAGCAGAGTATGTGTTTGCTACTCTGTGATAAGCCTCTTTGGTGGTCTTACAGTGCGACCACTTCTAGTAGTGTATACACCTGGTTTGAGTCACCAGTCATTTCGATGGCGTGGGTTCGAATCCCACCGCTGCCACCATGTTATGTTGTCATCCTTGACACAAAGAATAATTCCTTGACAGGCGTGATTCAGCAGTTACGAAACATTTATTTAGGAGCAATATTTTACGTAGCTCTGTGCATATGAGTGTCTCTGAGCCTTTCCACTCAGTAATACAATTTGGTGTACATCCGAGTATATGTCAATTAGTACATGACATAACAGGGATAGTAGGTGAAAGTCTATTTTGTCGCTGCTGCTGGCTCGGATTTCTTACAGATTTTTATGTTTTCTTTCTGTTTGGAAGGGAAAGGAATCTGAGGTCAAACGATATACTACATGTTCAGAAAGTTGAGATGAGATTATTGGTATACACTGTGATATTATGGGTGAATGGGCAATTGAAAAAATATCGATTTTTTTATTTATTTTTTTGTTTATATTGAAAATGGTTAGTAATATAGTTGTAAAGATGGGTTTTGATTATTAATAGGTGGTTGGGGGTATGGGGCACAGAGCCAAATAAAGATTTAAGTTGGCGAAGGTTTGACTAGATGATGGTGATGATGATAAGGCTTTATTTACACTCACTTCACTTCCGAACTGAAAATGGCGTATGTATGTTCGTGGATTTATTAGAGAGTACAAGTTCACTAGAGAAAATGTTCACCACATTACGTAAGATAGTTACCCCTGATTACATGACAGGGTTGTACACTTTAAAGACGAGAAAACAATAGCATGATCATACCACTGCTTGTTATACACAATTATACTTTCCGATTTCAGGATTCGGTAATTTTACATCAACAAACAGAAATATTATCCAAGTAGTAAATGCTTCCAAACACGCCACTGCTATATCTTACTCTAAGGACCCGGGTTTTCTCTCCGCAACTTTGTATTCATTTCATGACAAGCATCTGCACCATGGAATACAACAACAATGGCAGTGCTCTCTGCACACGGGCCACCAACAGACAAGCACCCCGGATCCCGCCTTGCCTCTTAGGCCCTTGTCGGAGGACTCCTCCCTGCATGGTAATCTGAGAAGTATCCCCATCGAGTATAACTACAATGGACTTCTCTGATTGACAGGCGAGCCCACTCAACTCGAAACCCACAATCGCGTACAGACCCATATACAATATCCCCCAGCCTGCCTCAGAAAAGTGCTCGGCACTAGTCACAGGCGGGCGCGTCCGTGACCCGACCGGCTCTCCTCACGGTGCCTCTTGCTGCATAAATGGCCACAATATCAATTGTTAATAAAGCAAACATTCCGAAACACAACCTTCCCTACGAGTTTGACATAAGAAGTGGAAAACATCTCATGTACTGTATGAACAATTTCCGCCATACGGGCACAGCCCGCCGCCACTGCGCAGGAGAGCCGTACAGCGGTAAAAGGGGGTACACGATAAAATTCAACCGACATTTCGTCGGTGATACGGCAAACCGACAAAAACGGCCGCGCAGCGCATAAACACAATTCCGAGAAAATCGCATTTGAAAAAAAAATGGGTAGCGTCAATGCACTAATTTCATACCTTCTCCCCATCAAACTGATGTTTGAAAAAGTGGTGAGAGTAAGAGTTATGCTTTCAGAAAATGTTGTTTTCACAGAGAAACAAAGGCTAATGTTAATGAGAATAATGTGGAAACAAGGAATGTCAGTTCGTCGAATTCCCCCTTTTTGCGATCTCCATAGACCCCGTGTATAAGGGCGAGTACGACGAAGTGACAAATACCGCTGTGCGTCACTTCGTCGAATCTCGGCGCGTAGGCGCAACGCGTGTAAGTCAATGGGAATGATGATATTTGTCACTTATTACATGGTTCGGCCCATGCTCTAAAAATGTAAATGTTCTTTTGTCATGCCTGGAGTTTTAGACCAGGTACCACGCCAAAACAACAAAATAATATAGACGTAATTTGTTGTTTTTCCCCTCGTTCTGTGGATTTCCATGGTTCATTGACAAATCAACTTGTGCTCTTGTTAATATATTATGTACATGTACCTATGTGCTCTCTATTCTTCCCCCTTTTCACATCATTTGGTTCTTAAGAAAAAAAAACTTCAACATGAAAAGCAACAATTAAAAAAAAAAACATTTTAGTGTTCATTAGGTCAGTGTTTTTTTCATCATTTCTAGCATTTTCTGGTGTGATTCCGTCTTGCACATTGGAGCTCTATGACTTTCGGTCTATTTAATGTTTCAGTATATCTTTTTCTGTATCCTTCTATATCAGATGTGTCGTCTCTATTTAAAAGCGTAAATGGGGGGAACCACCTCACCAAACACTGTCCTTTAGTGGGAACGATACATAAAGGAAATTTAAGGAGGGGCTCCTAGGAAAATACGTACATGCCGCCTTTGTCTCTCTCACACAACTTTCAGCTAGCAAATAAACTTATCATCACCGTTTTGCATCATGTCATATTTAGTTATATTGCAGAATTTATTTTTTGTTTGTGATTTTGCAAGTGAACTTGCAAAACAGTAGGAAGTACACTTGTAATCAAAATATAAAACTCAAGGAAACATTCAGACATAGACAAGAACACACACACACACACACACACACAATCTCTCCCTCATACATACACAAATACAAAAGAGCATTTTGTCACCCAATAACTTACGAGTTGATAATCACTTTAGATTTATTATATTACAGGAGTACAGTGATTAGTACGCTATTCTTTATTCTTCTTTTCAAATCCTACAAGCATTGCTTTTAGTAGGTTCCTCATATTTACACATCATTTTATTACATGCCCTTATGCGTTTGTGAAATTATGTCTAAAATTGAATGTTGTGTTATGCATATTTTACTCTGAAATCAAATGGAATATGAAACCTGAAAATGGAATGTGGAATATGGAACTTGAATTAAAAAAAAAAATCAAATAAAATTGCACAGATAAATAAAATTTACATTTACTAACTGGGTTACATAAAGTTTGCTGTCACACGCCTGGAAGTAGAAATATTAAGAATGCATGGCAACATGACAATAGATGGCTAACATATCTTTCATAATCATTAGAAATATTTTTCAAAGTTTATCAAGCAAATCAAGAAAGCAGCTGAACTGCCAGCAAATCTATCATGGCAGAGATTTACTCGCATATACTGACATGTGTTCCAGTTCACACTCATTGCACTCTGAGGTTCTCTGTATCAATGTAACAATGATGATAATAATAATAGTAATAATGAAAATGATGATGATAATAATAATGATAACAATAGTAATGATGATATAATGATAAAATCAAGCTCAAAGAGATTTGCATTTGTCCATTTTAAAATCCCTCCTTTCACTTATGAATCCGTTTGACTTTCCTGGTGCTATGATTAACCCCTATACTATTTATTCTTTTTCTGTTTTGTTTTTGCTTTATTTTGTTTTGTTTACTTTGCTTTTTTTTCAAAGGGGATTTGTCTTTTTTCTGGTTTGGTTGATATCTGGCAGAGCACTTATACCATCGCCTATGGACTCATCTACGACAAAACTCTGAGTGAAGTTCAGGGGTTAGACCGCAACAGTCTGGTTGTAGCTCAATGCCTAATACTGCAGTTGTTACCCTACATTTTAAAAAAATCCTCAAACATGGATTTTTAGTTAAATAGTACATTCTGCATAAGCAGACTCTCAGCCTTTAATGGTCTATAATTCAATTGAAATTGATTCTTCTAACCTATTTGAATGTTGGAAAGAAGTACACACTCTGGAAAAGTATACTGAGAAATGGGCTCTGAAGTATCGGGTCTACTTAAGAGATTAAAATTACCAGTACCATGAAAGAGGCAAAAGTATAATGGAAAGCTCCATAGCAACAGTAGTGAAGGGATTATCAGATAAAGCTGATGATATTAATGTGAACACAAATTAAAGAATCAGTCAAAAAATAAACAGTCAACAAGTTTTATAAATTCAACATTATACATGTTATTTGTAGCATACACATGGAATTTGAAATTCATTATCATGTGTTTGAACTACACCACACAACAATAGACTTTTTCTTATTTTTTCACATGATAGCCTAAAAAGACTTGATATTGAACTTATATGAATTTGAACTTACATGTACTTGAAAGACATAGTATTTCAGAAATTTTTGTTGTGTTGGAAGATTTTGTCATAATGATCTATTAAAAAGTCACTATAAAATCTGCATTCACGACTGTCATCACAGTGCAAGCAAAAAAAAAAAAAAAAAAAAAAAATCATGGCAGCCAGAACCATCATATCTTGCACTCAACTTGTCTGCATCACCCTCAGCAAGGTCCATGCCTTGAGAATCTATGTTTAAAAGAAGAGAAAGGAAGAAACAAAACGAAAGAAAAAAGCGAAACAAGAAAAAATACAGAAATGCAATTAACATTGGTAACATCCTAAAATTTTATGACACTCAAATAACATTCACTGTGCATCATACAGAATGGTAAAAGTAGCTAGAGTTTCGATTGAATGAATACACACACAACTAGCACAGATATGCAGAGCTGCTTTTCAGTGCTCAGTGATATGTAAACAACAGATATAAATCAAGCAACAACAACAACAAATGTCTAGATTTTCATACACGAGACTTCGTCTCGCAGTTTCATTCTGATAACAAAAAATCTTTCTCTAAAGGCATGACCCACATGCAATGTGGGAATGTGATTACAAATAAAGACACTCCTTTGACGGAAATTTACATTCATGTCAGCAAACACTAAATCGATTTTTTGTTTTTGTTGTACAGCATTGTAACTTACTTCGTGTAAATTGGAGGTTCCGAGATAAAAAATGAAATATGATTCAACAGGTTATGCCACAAGTCAGCTGCATTGCTATGCCAATGCATTTATCAATTTCATTTATTGATAGCAATACTGAAGCCCCAATTACGAACTACACAGACTTCAGTATAAAAACAACATCCAGACGGGGTCTATAAATGCACTAGTTTCTTCATTACTTCTTTTTAGAACAGTCCACATAAGAGGTGAAATGGCCTGTCACCTAGTCTACAATAATAGCTAGAATATGAAAGAATGAATTCCCTGCATCTCATAAGCCATCACCTGAAATTGGTTGACTTTAATCTTTATTGAAGTTGTTTATTTAGGGAAAGTCTTAATACTTTCAGATTTAATTATTTGAGAAAAGCATGCCTGTGTTCTTTTATAGATGGATGTCAATATACAGTTTATAGTCCATTGCTTGTTTTAAGAGCTAAAAAAAAAAAAAAAATGATTGAACATACCAAATGAAGACAGTGGAATATCCATGTCTGGGACTTTTCCATTTGCACCTTGACCCTAGTCTTTCACTCTGAAATGGATGAAGTTCACCTGTTTTCTGGTCCTTGCCTGTTTGGAGTTTATTCAAATACAAGAACAGCTAAGATTATACAAACAAAACACAGAGTGCCTGACACGGTATGATTAGAAAGTATGTTAGAGATGGGTGCATTTCTAGCTTTCACTATAACTAGCAATAACATCAAACTGAAAAGCCCCACAACTGATGTTGAAAGATTGAATGATTTACTAGTATCAAGTGACAAGCTGTAATAAGGAGTTTCTACAGGTTGAAATGATTAACTCTGCAGAATATTGGTGTTTTTTTTTTTTCAACATTGTAATAGCAGGAAGTTGTTTCGATATAAGAAATGGGGGTTGTAATCACAAATAATCACAGTACATCAAAGAACAAGTTTGTTTTAGGAGCTATGAAATAATTACTGAACATACCAAATAAAGACAGCAGGACGTCCATCCCAAAGTCACTTGACCATTTGATGAACACCTTGCTCTCCTGCCCTTACCTCTGAATTGAATGGAGTGTATCAGTCTGATTCTTGGCTGGGTGAAGTTCAGCTGCAGTCGCGCAATACACCTGGATGAGACTCAGCTGCAGCCTGTCTCTCTACAGCTGGATGAAGTTCTACCATTGTCTGGTCGTTGACTGTTTAAAGTTCATTCAAATGCAACGAGAGTTATATTTTTGGGTCTATATCATAATATAGATTAAAAGCATACACATGTATTGCAGTTTGCAGGGTGATTGAAGCATGTTGGAGATGCTTTTGGGCAGTCTCCATCAAAGAATCTATTTGCAACCAACAATGAACTGAGGAAATGCATAGTTGTGAAAAGGAGGTGTACTAGTTTCAAATCATAGATAATGCAGGGTATTCCTGTTTGCAGCTTTGTAAGAGCATGAAAATATTTCAGTACTGAATTAAGGAAATTGAACAGTACACTATTGTATGTACTTTATAACTCAGTTTTGTTTCTAGTGCTAGGAAACAATCATTGACGATAACAAATGAAAACAGAGAAATACTTGTCAGTGTAATTGTCATCTGATGACTGATTGCTTTCAGCATTTTTTCTTTTTATGACAACTTTCCATCCTGATCCTCTTGATCCTTATACAGTATTTGCCCCGTCCTCCTCCCACAGGCCTAAACTGACTTCTTTAAATGAAGACAAGTGGGTCCACCCAGTTTCATGATATTAATCTTTTTGGTTTGATCAGTATGTCAAGTTAAAAAAAAATGCATACAATTCCTAGAAGTGTCACTTTTGATTACAACATTATGACTACCAAAAAAAAAAAAAAAAAGAATGCTTATTTTCAATTATCTAGTTTGACATAACAACAACCATTGTTTCTTTTTAACTTCTCCTGACTGTGACTATGCAACTAAGAATTCAGAGACAATGTTGTAATTGCAGTTTTAGAAAATACACATAATGCTGTATAGTAGTTAAAAGTTTAAACTAAAACACTTGCATTTTGCCCTAGATGAATCTTGACGAGCTCGCTGGACTTCCATAGAAGTCTAGCTCTTGTGGGGACGTACTCAGCAGCTTGGTTCTGGGCCGGCTAAAGTTCAGCGGTCTGACTCTGGGCTTTGTAGCAAAGGTTAAGAAGTCTGGTTGTAACACTGCAATCAATGATGTGAATGCAAAATAAAAAAGTGTGCATCACAGCTCTTGTTTGAGTATATATGTTACATAAACTGGCATCTGTATCAAATTTGAAATCTATTAGCATGATTATGCACTACACATGTACACAGACCTTTTTTCTTTCTTTTTTTTTTTGGAAGTTTTTGATTATTGAACAAAAAGACAAAATTCATTAATTTTGTGTTGTCTCATTTCAACATGTGGGCCCATAGTTTGGGATTAATAACCTCAGATTATACTAGGTCTTATCAATGAGCATGCTGGTTACAAGGTCTACATCTACCTCAGATCTG